>NW_021821274.1:0-87577 GCF_901001135.1 Rhinatrema bivittatum
TCCTTTTCATAAGGATTTTAATAACATCTCTTTTGTTTAATTATTAACTACTAATTGGTATATTACTACATACTAACTGAGGCCAGACACCCAATTTTTAAACAAGTACTGAGTGTACCATGGCCAAAGAGAGGTAAAATAAATGGACCAACCCCATCCCCTATAAACCCTGAGAGCAATCTGACCTGCTGGAAGGAGAATTTATAACTAGGGAACTGTTTCTTTGTTCTACCATGTGAGGCCTGGTTAATTTGTCTTACATTTCTATATAAGAACATAAGAACATGCCATACTGGGTCAGACTGCTTGTGCTTCTGACTGGTTGACTCGTCAGCTATGCCCAGTCTTCTGTTCCTGCCATTTTTCTGCCCCTGCCATTCCCATTTCTTTCTCTATTTGCTTGCAGAGGCATGATGGAATTGGAAGTGGTTACTGGGGGTTTTGATGTCACAATATAGTTTATTGTTATACTGTACCTGTCACCATTACCACGCTCTAATACTAACTATGAGGAAAGCCTGAAGAGGTTAGGGCTGTTCATCTTGGAGAAGAGATGGCTGAGGAGGGATATGATAGAGGTCTTTAAATAATGAGATCTTGAACAAGTAGATGTGAATCGGTTAATTACACTTTTGGATAATAGAAGTTAGCAAGTAGCAAATTTTACACCAACGAAAACAATCTTTTTCACTCAAAGCACAATTAAGCTCTGGAATGGTTAGTGTAGTTAGTTATAGCTGGGTTTAAAAAAAAAGGTTTGGATAACTTCTTGGAGGAGAAGTCCCTTAACTGCTATTAATCAAGTTGACTAGGGAATAGCCACTGCTATTAATTGCATCAGTAGCATGGGATCTTCTTGGTATTTGGGTACTTGCCAGGTTCTTGTGGCCTGGTTTTGGCCTCTGTTGGAAACAGGATGCTGGGCTTGATGGACCCTTGGTCTGATCCAGCATGGCAATTTCTTATGTTCTTATGTTTTTATGTTCTTATGTCATAAACAATCAATCTGAGAGACTGATATCACTTCAGTGCTCCGCAGCTCTGCCAAGCAGCGTTAGCGGCTTGCCAATAGCACAGACTCAGCTTCTGCTGTCTGGCTAGGGCAATCCCTCACATTGTGTGCAAAATGTCTCAAACACAAAATAATTCATAGTGTATATACTGCAGACTTTTACACACACACACACACACACACACACACACACATAAACTGGCAGAGAGAGACTGGCAACACTTCTCTTCTGTTCTCTCTCTTCAGTCTGCATTACAAGCAATGCATTGTACACGTCAGACAGATATAATGCTGTTCATTACTTCTCTTTTTCCACTACCTTGCTTCAATGAACAGACAGAATGCACCACCTCTGTTTATCTCTCATAGTGAGAGCACTGTGAGAGCAGCAGGAAAGATAACAGAAAGCCTTCTCCCACTGTCAAAATTCTTCTCTCTCATTTGGCAAGAACTTTTTTCTTTAACTCTAACAGAATTTCCAAAAGACAAATTTTCCCTGTGAAATGAAGAAACTTTCTGAGAGAAAACGGAGTTCCTTTCACTGGGAGGATGTCAGCATCACTTGCTCCAGGTGCCAGCTATCGGCAAGTTAAAAAATGCTTCACCTTGATTGGTCTTCTGACCTATCTACTCGTCTACTTCTCCCGCCTTGGCTCCACTTAGACTATTACATCATAGGCATTTGGGACGGGCATTTGGAAGAAAAGAAATAGGAAATTAGATAAAATGTCCTATTTCATTTCATTTTGTTATCAAAGCAATATAATTGAAAATCTGACAAAATGTTGTGGTTTTCACATTTCAGTTTGAAAACAAAATTGATCCAGAGCAAGGGCCTTGTCCTAGGCCAGAGTGCAACACTGGGGCTCGACTGGGGCCTCGCCTAGGCATAGGATGTGGCCTGCTGCAGGAACTGCGGAATGGGCCTGAGTGTGACGCTGGGATCTTGCCTAATCCCAGGCCTAACACCAGGGCATTGACTGAAACCCCAAAACATATAAAAAACGTACCTGCTCCAGGGATCCAGCATCATAGTCCAGGCCCAGGCTTGGACCTTGGGTCCAGGCCAGGGCCTGGGCCCAAGCTGAATGCCACAACCCGGTCCGGAGACTAGGACCCGAGGCCGGAGTCTCAGCCCACATCCAGACCGAATGCTGGAACTTCAAACCAGATCCAGGCCTGATGCTGGGACATGACCCAGAGGCCAGGTCTTCACAACTGGGTCTTGGCCTAGGCCAGGGACTGGGCCCAGGCCTGACCCATGGCATGGTCTAGAGAGCAGATCCTGATGCTGAGGCCTTGGCCCGGACCCAAGCCCAAGGCCTGGACATAGCCAAAACCTGGGTACTGACCTTAGGGTCAGGGCCAGGTGTCAGGTCCAGGATCGGATCCCAGGCCTCAGAGGTTTTCTGTCGTCTTCTTTTTCTTTACTTCTGCAAAATGACACCATCCACTGGAAGGCACCAGAGCAAGTTAACCCCAGCACTTTCTGCCTAGCAGAGGGCATTATTTTGATGTATGACCATATCAAAATAGCAAATCAAATCCCCAAAAACAAAATTAAAAACAAAAAAAAACCCCATTCTTCTTCCCATACCTAATAGACATTGCTTAGCTCCTATAGTGGGCACACGAATGATGGGAATAGGATTATTTTATAGGGCACTATATAGGCATTGTAACCCGATTGGTTAAAACCCTTGCTACAAGTTCTTTGCCTGGTTTCCTGCAGAATCACATCGTACATTGTCACTGCTCTATCTCACCACATTGAGGGCAGGGCTGTATTTCCCATCAGACCTGACTGGTAGCTGTCATAACTTCCAGGTTGCAACCTGCCTAAACTAACTATTGCCACAGAAGCAGATTGCCCAGGTGGATCGTGCATCAAAGAAGCACAATCAAAGGAATGTGCCCTATTGCGTGCCATGAGTTGAGAGGTATTACTTTTTGCATCAGGACATTTGTAAATGGTGTCTACTTTATCTTTTCTCTTAATATCTGTTATTCCTTCAATTATGGGGAAGTGGCCGTTATGGTGATCTAGGTTTTAAATCTCATATTGAGCCTCATTGTTTATATGAGAACCATTATCTCTTGCCTATTTCTTGTACTTTGTCTATGTCATCTCATTCTTTAGTTCCTTGTGGTCTTTAAATTTAGGTGTTGGAGATCAAAGTCATCTCATATCAAGGATCTTATGATTTCACTTAAATTACAGGTATTACTCATAATGGAAACATGGTTAAAATAGGCACCTCCTTTTGTCTTACCCAAGCCTGCCCTCAATATTTTTCTTTTTTATAAATGCTGAAATAAAAGGATGGGTGGTGGGGTGGCTATTATTTTCAACCTGCGTTTAAGAGAACGTTTACTTATACAGATGCTTTATTGTATAATCTCACTGTGCACCTAAACTCTCCTTGCTTTTGGTTTCTAATCCTCCGGATTCCTCCTTAATTTCTCTTACAGAAAAAAAGGGAGTTATGGCTGAGGTTTCTGCTTTACATCATAATTTATTCTCTGAGATTTTAATGTTCATTTTGACAATCCTGAACAACTTCTGACAAGAACTTTGTGTCATTAACAACTGAGCTTTCTCCTACTCTCTACATTGGTTACCATCAAGAGAAGCCTGGATAGTGGAACCGAATATGTTTTGGTACTGCTCGATGTTAGTGCAGCCTTTGACACCATTGATCACCAGGTTCCTCTGTTCCAATTTAGGGAAGCAGGGATTTCCGTGTCTGCCTTGAGTGGTTTAGATCCCATCTTTCTGGAATATCTCAGCAAGTTTCGGCATTATCGGCTGTTATTCAATAGCTATCTGGCACCCCATTTTCAAACTGATTTTATTGTGAGATATTTTATTGTCTTAAATAATGTGTATTGTTTTATTTATAATTTGTTTTAAATGTTGTAAACTGCCTTGGTCAGTTCTCTGTAATGTGTGGTTACAGAAAAATTGAGAATAAATAAATTGCTTTCTGGCATTTGTGATGGGTATAGAGTTGGTATGCTGATGACATCCAATTTTTTTATTAAAATGTCATCATCGTGGGCCATTTACTGTGAGTCACTTTTATTTGTATTCATGCCAGAAAAGCTTGGATGTCTCACAATAGTTTTGCTTGTCTAAACAGAGATTATTTGTTTTCCAGAAAATCAACCATTGCTTACACTTTGTCTATGTCGGTGGTAGGCATTTTACTTCCCATTGCCCAAAGTATGAAAAATCTGGGAGTGCTCATCGACTCTAAACTTTCCTTTTAACTTCATATTAAGCCCATTTTGCGCAGCGTGTTTTTAAAATTAAGGGTGCAATGGGGACTTAATCACTTCTAGAGCCATCAGGTTTTCGCACAATGGTTCATGCTTTCATATTGCCTTTATTGGATTACTGCAATTCTTTGCTTGTTGGTTTGCATGATGTCATGTTAAAATCTTTGCAAACTTTACAGAATGTCGCTGCTTGATTAATTACTGGAAGTAAAATTTGGAACACATCTCTCCTGTCTTGGCTGCCCTTCATTGGCTACCTGGTGCATATTGTGTTAAATATAAGATTGCCACTTAGTTCACAAGCTTATTTCTTTTGATTCACTTCTTTGGGCAAATGCCATGCTTCACCTGTATAATCCTACTCCAGTTTTATGATCTTATCTGCGATGGTTACTAGATGTTTCCTCCATATGCTGTGCACCTCTCGTAGAGACGTGAGAAAGACTATCTTGATTGTTGCTCCGGTCTTTTGGAATTCATTACCTGCTCAACCTGCTTTTGGAATTCATTACCTGCACTAAAACATTTAAGTCTCAGCTGAAAAACAAATCTGTTCCAACTCGCATTTGCTTGATTTTGGGGCAAATCTTTAAACATACGCAAGGGCGCAGATTTGTTCATGCAACCCGGCACAAACAAATCTACTCCCGATTTGATAACATGCGTGCGCTGCCGCACACGTTATAAAATCCAGGGTCGGTGCATGCAGGGGGGTGCACAATTGTGCAAACCTGCGTGCGCTGAGCCGAGCAGCCTGCCTCCATTCCCTCCAAGGCCGCTCCGAAATCGGAGCGGCCTTGGAGGGAATTTTTTTTGTCCCCCCCACCTTTCCCTCCCTTCCCCTATCTAACCCACCCCCAGCCCTAACTAAATCACCCCCTACCTTATTTCGTGGAGTTACGCCTGCCACTCTTTCGGACTGATACCTGGAACTGACCCTTGCCTGGACTTTGACTACCCTTGTTCACCACCTGCCTATGATCCTAGCCATGGACTTGGACATTCTGACACATCATACCCTAAGAGACCCTCATCTAAGTCCTGCCAGCCCCCAGAACCCAAGGGCTTTACCTGCGGGGAAAGGGGCTGGTAAAGGTGAAGCTCCTGATCAGTCTTGTTTCTAAGGTACATCTGCCTGCTGTTGATGTGGGCCTGGGGACTTTTCTATCTGGGTCAAGCCAACCACACCACAGCCACAAGAGTCCACTTCTGTTACAATGGTCAACTTTAATTTGGATGTTAACTACTATTTTAAAACTTGATTTTCTAAAAAAAATGTTTTGTGATCTATATTACATTTTTATAGTATTGCCCTTTGGTAAACCAAAAGAGACAATTAATGGATTTATATGTTACTGTTGTCTGGGGTTGTTTCGTTTATGTTCCTAAACCTGTTCTGGGGTACCCCTACCAATCAGGTTTTCAGGATATCCACAATGAAAATGCATGAGATAAATTTGCATATACTGAGTCTCCATAGTATGCAAATTTATCTCAAGGATATTCATTGTGGATATCCTGAAAACATGACCAGCTGTGGAGTCCCCAGGCAAGACTGGGAACCTCTAATCTAAGAATTGTCAAGGAATTTCTGTATAGCAAAGGTCAGCCATTCCTGTTTTTCTGGCTCATGGGACATGTTGTCATTGTAAATTATTGAGGAGAAGCAATCTTTTTATCAGAGGGATTTAATTTCATTATTCGGACCATGATGTGGTTTGGGTAAATGTGCCCCAGAATATGAGACTGTTGGGCTTATAGTCACATGATCTATTCATTTGTTGCTAATTCTTTTTTTGTTATGTGAAAAGGAATGTGAGGTGGTTGATAAGTTATTATTGACAAATACCAGATCTTTTAACAAAAATAATGGCTGATTTCCATGATTTGCTGCCAGACAAAGCAGCTAGCTTTCTCTTTATCCAAGAGTAGTGGCTGTCAGATGATCAGACATTGGTCCTTTCACAGATAGTCCTACCACCTATAAGTTTGTAGAACAGGGTAAAGTGGGTAGGAGAAAGGTGTGTGTAGCTTTAATTTACAGGGATGCTTTAAATTTACAGATGCGTGAGGTAGAACAATTATCTAGGTTGGAGTCTAAGTGAGTGACCTTACATGACCAGATAAGATTAGATTTTCCTTTGGTGCATAAGGTGCCTGATTGCCATCCTGGGTTTTTTTTTTATCAATTTTTAGAAGCAATGGCATTAGTTACACTTGATGGCAAATTTCTTTTGGTACCTGCAAATTTTAATTTTCATGTGTATGTCCAAAAGTAATCTTTTTTTGTAACTTTTCTGGATGGGACGATCGGCCCTACGCATATGGTGGGCACACTCTAGATTACAAGTTCTGTTCTTTTTAATTTTTTGACAAGTTTAAGGTTGATAGGCTGGTAGTTTCCACATTGGGGCCCACCATCAGATCAGGGCAGTCATCAAGAAAAATTTTCACCTACTCAAAACACATTTCTGTTGCCTGAAAAGATCTGGTAGATGCCTTCTCTACAGCCCAAATAAGGTCTATGAGATATTTCTAGCCTGCAGTACACTTCATAAAATTGCCAAAACCAGAGGCTTGCCTTCTCTAAGATCATCTAGTTGAAGGGAAAAAGGAGGCACAGGAAGAATTATAATAGATGTATTAACAGACTCAACAGCATGCTACACATAAAAGGACTATGGATGTGAATTTGTTTAAAAGGAAAATGCAAAACATGATAAATAAGGCTAATTTATTTCATTCGGTGGACCCCCAAAATGAATCGGGGGCCCCCCAATGAAACAAACCTTATTCATTTGTTTCGTTTTAAACAAATGATTCAGGCCTAGGTCTAGCCCTGAAGATGGGACCTCACCTAGGACATAGGCCGAAGCTCAAAGCAGGAACCACGGTTGATGCCCTAGGTGAGGCCCAGATTTGGGCCTAGATTGAGGCACCAGTGTCATGCTCGGACATAAGCCTTGACCCAAAGCAGAGACCATGGCCTAGGCCTGAGAGATGCCAGGATCCCAATGGAGGCACGAGCTGACACTAAGACCTCAGTCAAGACCCCTAAAAAATAAAAAAAATCACAACTTACCTGATTTGTTGGATATCTGTGGAAGGCTGGGTTCTGACGTCAGGAATTCAGCCCAGGACATGGCCCAAGCCCAGGCCCAGGCTTGATGCTGTAAACTGACTCGGACGCCAGGTCCAGATTCTGGGGTTTAGACCTGGACCCAGGCCCGATGCCGCAAACTGACCTGGAGGCCATCTCTTAACTCCTAGGCCTCAGCCTAGGCTGGGGTCAAAGCCCAGGCTGACACAACAACTGACCAGAGGCCAGGTCCTAATGCCTGGCTGCAGCATCAGGCTTAGGTTTGGGCTCTGGTCTAGACCTAGGCATTGACGTTGAGTAGGTCGAGTTTGTGGTGACCTCCCATTGCCTTGGCCTAAGGCAAGTCTCAGGCTTCAGCCTAGTCACTGCTGGTGGATCACCTTGGACCATGTAATTGGGGGCTGGAGGGATCCTGGCCCAGGTATGTTTCCAGGGGTGGGTGGGAGGGAGGCCCATTTTTTGTTTTGTGGCCATTTTGGGAGAGGGTAATTGCTTTAATTTGTTTTTTTCACACAAATCAAATGAATCAAGCAATCCACAAACCAAAATTCCTGGGGGGAAACTTCCCAAAAACAAACCAAATAACGAAAACATTTTTTAATCTGCACATCCCTAAAAAGGACTATTCTGACACTGTCATGGATGTGAGCCCTTGGACTGTGGCATAGTTGTCACAGCCTTGCATGCGAACCTACTAGGTCCATGCTGACAACAGATAGGCTCTCTTTTGTTGGGAGTGAAGCTAGGGCTTCACCTATACCAATTCCATTCACCGCAGGTTAAGGCTTTGGGTTCTAGGGGCTGGCAGGACTTAGGCAAGAGTCTTGCAAGTAGCGGCCAGACAAAATCATGGCAGGAGCAATGGTCAGGGCTAGCAGAGAGCAATCTCTGTCTGGGTCCAGGCCAAGGTTGTGATAGGCAGTGAGCAATCTGCATCCAGGTCCAAGCTAAGGTCAAGGCAGGCTGCAATCAAAGAGAAGTTAGCATCTGTTGCAGAGGTCAGAGCCAGGAATCAGGCCAACACAGACAAGATAAGGCAAGACCAAGATACTGAAGATCAGGACAAGGCAGGGCAGACAAGGCAAGGAACCAGAGAGGCAGTGCAAGGCAGGAACAAGGCAATGAGTCAAGGCAGGGTGATGTGGCAAAGCAGAAGAACAATGAGGCACAGGAAGATAACAACACACACTGCAAGGTGCTGGCTGGTTGCAATGATTTTCTTATATACTCATGGAGGATAGGATGTCATCAGCCAGTACTACAGGAAGTCCCAGCTGGAGGACCTATAAAGGAAGTCCAGAACTACAGGAAGTTTTAGCCAAGATCTTTGGAGCCTTCTTTGTTGCAGAAGGCTATGCTGGAGTCACTTCAGATCAGGGGTAAGGGGCGTTACAGTACCTCCCCTCAAAAGTCCCCAGCCCAGGCCCTTAGATTTGGCTTATGGAGGAAGAGCATGCTCCCATATGTTCTCTAGAAGGCAGAATTATTTCCAGGACATGAGATAGAAAAGTTTTCTTCTGATGTGCTTAGAATTCAAGATAACTTGTTCTTCATATTTGGTGTTTTCTTGAGAAGCCACATCATGATTAAGTAAAATTCAATACTTGTTCACGTTCCAAGATTCTAAAACATTTAAATCTGCCTGGGCCGGGATCTTCCCAAAGTGGTAATGCTCACCAGGCTCCTCCTGGAACAAAGTGGCTGGACTTCGCTCTTCCCGGAGTGGACTGGCTGGGATTACCGGTTACTACAAATGATGGTGGTAAGGCCCTAGAAATTCACACATGGCCTAAGAAAGACATTTTCCTTCCCCAGTAAGAGGTCAGTGGCCCAAACATGTGAACTATGAAGTGGTATAGTCTTGATATGTTTTTTAAAGATAACAGCAGATGAGGTAGTGCCTTATGGTGGGCATCCTTGAGGCACTGGGATAGATGCCTGAGCCATGTTCAGTGGTGGTACAGCTGGAGGGAAGCATTCCTGTTGGCATTTGAGTCCACAGTGGGAGATCTTGAGCACCAGCCAGTCAATGACAGGGTTATGCTTCATAAGCCAGTGTAATCCCAAAATAATTGGGTTTATTGCCCTAGGGAGGACAAAAAGAGTAATGTGTTCTTGATGTGTTGCTCCTATTTGCAAGGACAGAGGGGCTGTTGCTATTGCCAGGTGAACCAGGAGAGGTTCCCTATATATGGATGATGTCCTCACAGAAGATATCAATGGAACCACTGGCAGATTACACTGATACACCAAGGCTTCTTCAATGAAATTGCCTGTGATTACTTCTGCCACGTTGCAGCTGAAGTGGACTGAAACTAGCACTTGTGGAGAGGAAGAGGAGTTACTCAGAGTGACCTCTATGACAACCCTAGGTTCAGAGTCATGACTTCTAGGGACACTGCAGACACAATATAGGCAGGCACAATACAGGCACAAGTTGAGATATCGACATTTCTGTCTCTTCTCAGTGGTCAGTCTAGCTCTCCCAATCTGCAAGGGACAGGTAGGAGCAGCTGCAGATTCCTCACAGGAAGCACTGGTAGGAACTGGAGTAGGGAGGTCATTTGTAAGTGTCAATGATTGGAGTTTCATTCTCTTGCTTGCTCCTGGATATGGACATCATTCTTGAGGCAGACAGTGATGAGGTCATTCTCGCCACAGAGAGGAAGAACATCCAGGTTTATCGAAGATACAACAGAACTACTTGAGAAAATCTTCCAAGTTCTCTATGGGAGGTTCATTTTGCTCCCAAATAGGAGATGCCCAGGCTAGCACTAGACCAGCAAGCAAGGACAACATAAATTTTATTTTGGACCAATCAGATGGAAAGCTTGTTGCTTGAAGCTCAAATGCATGAGGCAATGGTTGGTAAACCCACGGCAGGCCTTGGAATTTCCATCATACTGTGGTGGGGGTGCCACATGGGTTATAGAGGTTGGCACAATTGCTGGCATGCAAGGCCATTGCTGGAGGGACAGACTGTGGGGCATGAGTGTAGAGCATGTCTACATATACGGCCAGGCCTCAAAGTAATTCAGTGAATTGAAGCAACTACTCTTGTTGCTGCTTTATCATATGAACTATTCCTAGAACGGCTTGAAGCAAGGATATGTCCATAGACAGGGGTAATGCAATAGGTGATGGGAAGTCAGGCCTGCATGATGTCCATTCAAATGGCAAGACTTTGAAGCAAACCAGCTGGAATCAGTGAGTCAATATAGGTATGACCTGGGATGGGGGTGTGTCCACCGAGCTCATGGCCTCAGCAATCTGTCATGTATGTGAGCCCTTGGACTGTGGCATAGTTGACACAGCCTAGTAGGTGACCCTACTAGGCTCATGCCAACTGCTGGTGGACTTGGTCTTGCTAGGACTGGAGCTGGAGCTTCACCTATATCAGCCCTGTTCCCCACAGGTTGAGCTTTTGTGTTCCAGGGGCCAGCAGGGCTTAGGTGAGAGTCCTGCAAGTAGCAGTTAGATGGAGTCGAGATGGAAGCAATGGTCAGGGCTGGAAGTAAACAATTGGTATCCAAGTCCAGGCCAAAGTCAGGAGCAAGGAGTGAGCAATCAGTATCTGAGTCCAGGCAAAGATCAAAGCAGGCGGCTATCCAAAAGTAGCAAGTATCTGTAGCAGATGTCAGAACTAGGAATCAGGCCAAGCCAGACAAGACACTGAAGAACAGGACAAGGCAGGGCAGAGACGTCAATGCAACAGAGAAGCAGGGCAAGGCAGGAACAATGCAAATAGGCAAGGCAGCAGGACAATGAGGCACAGGAAGGTAGCAACACATACTGCTAGGCAGGAGGACTGGTTGCTGAGGCACTTGCTGGTTGCAAAGGACTTCCTTATATTCTCATGGAGGATGTGATTTCATTATCCAGTGCCACAGAAAGTCCCAGCTGGAGGACCTATAAAGGAAGTCCAGAGCTACAGGATATTTTATCCAGAGTCCTTGGAGCAGCATGTTGCTAGAGGCTAAACCAGAGTCCCTTCAGATCAGAGATGAGTATCATAAGAACATAACAACATGCCATACTGGTTCAGACCAAGGGTCCATCAAGCCCAGCATCCTGTTTCCAACAGTGGCCAATCCAGGCCATAAGAACCTGGCAAGTACCCAAAAGCTAAGTCTATCCCATGCTACTGTTGCTAGTAATTGCAGTGGCTATTTTCTAAGTCAACTTAATTAATAGCAGGTAATGGATTTCTCTTCCAAGAATGTATCTAATCCTTTTTTAAACACAGCTACACTAACTGCACTAACCACATCCTCTGGCAACAAATTCCAGAGTTTAATTGTGCGTTGAGTGAAAAAGAACTTCTCCTATTAGTTTTAAATGTGCCACATGCTAACTTCATGGAGTGCTCCCTAGTCTTTCAATTATCCGAAAGAGTAAATAACCGATTCACATTTACTTGTTCTAGAGCTCTCATGATTTTAAACACCTCTATCATATCCCCCCTCATCCGTCTCTTCTCCAAGCTGAAAAGTCCTAACCTCTTTAGTCTTTCCTCATAAGGGAGCTGTTCCATTCCCTTTATCATTTTGGTTACCCTTCTCTATACCTTCTCCATCACAACTATATTTATTTATTTATTTATTTATTTAGGGTTTTTATATACCGACTTTCTTGATATATATATATCAAATCAAGTCGGTTTCCAAATAACACAACTATCGCCGGGGGGCATTACATTAAACAATAAACATAATATTGAACAGAGTAACCTTAAACAATAAGTAAGGTCGTTACATTAAACCATAAACATAGTATTGAACAGAGAACGTGTAGGGTTACTTTGAACAATCAATAAGGTCCTGATGGTCCTGAGGGTATTAGGTTGGTGGTGGACTTTAAATTGCGCTATTTTGTTCTTTGACCTGTGTCGAAGTGTTCCTGCGATTCTGGAAAGGCTTGCCGGAAGAGCCATGTTTTAAGGTTTTTCTTGAAGGTTAGATGGCAAATTTCGAGTCGAAGATCTGGCGGAAGTGAGTTCCAAAGGGTGGGCCCGGCTGTGGAGAGTGCTCGTTTAGCTAGCGAGGTTTTAATCGGGGGAGTGTGTAGAGAACCTTTGTAGTTATATCTGATAGGTCTTTTTGATGTGTGAAGGCGGAGTTTGCGAGGTAAGATTTAGGTGGGCGCTTCCCATAATATCCTTGTGGATCATTGATAGTGTCTTGAAGGTGATTCTAGCTTTTATGGGAAGCCAGTGGAGGTAGTGCAGAATTGGAGTGATGTGGTCTCTTCTGTTGGAGTTGGTGAGTAGCCTCGCCACGGCGTTTTGTACCATCTGTAAAGGTTTTATGGATGATAGCGGAAGACCTAACAGAAGGGAATTGCAGTAGTCTAACTTGGACAGTATATGTTTTTTGAGATGTGGTGACCATAATTGTACACAGTATTCAAGGTGTAGTCTCACCACGGAGTGATACAGAGGCATTATGACATTTTCCGTTTTATTCACAATTTCCTTTCTAATAATTTCCAACATTCTGTTTGCTTTTTTGACTGCCGCAGCACACTGAACTGACAATTTCAATGTGTTATGCACTATGACACCTTGATCTCTTTCTTGGGTGCTAGCTCCTAGTATGGAACCTAACATTGTTTAACTATAGCATGGGTTATTTTTCACTATATGCATCACCTTGCACTTATCCACATTACATTTCATCTGCCATTTTGATGCCCAATTTTCCAGTCTCACAATGTCTTCCTGCAATTTATGACAATCTGCTTGTGATTTAACTACTCTGAACAATTTTGTTTCATCTGCAAATTTGATTACCTCACTCGTATTTCTTTCCAGATCATTTATAAATATACTAGCCGTTAAGCCCGTAACAACGGGCTACATTTAAAAAAAATGTTTTGGTCCATTTCCTTCCCACTTCCTCCCCCCTCTAGTCTCCCTCCCCTCACTCTCTCCTCCCTCCTCCCACCTCACTCTCTCCTCCCTCCCCCCTCCCCTCACTCTCTCCTCCCTCCCTCCCACCTCACTCTCTCCTCCCTCCCCCCTCCCCTCACTCTCTCCTCCCTCCCTCCACCTCACTCTCTCCTCCCTCCCCCCTCACTCTCACCTCCCCCCTCACTCTCATCTCCCTCCCTTTCCTCCCTCCCCCACCTCACTTTCACCTCCCTCCCTTTCCTCCCTCCCCCACCTCACTTTCACCTCCTCCCTTTCCTCCCTCCCCCACCTCACTCTCACCCCTCCCTCTCCTCCTCCCTCCCCCCCCCACCTCACTCTCATCCCCCTCCCCCCCTCTCTCCTCCCTCCTCTCAGCTCACTCTCTCCTTCCTCCCCTCACTCACTCCCCCTCTCTCAATCCACTCCCCTTTCAGCTCATCCACACCCGGCAGAAAGGGGGGTGTCCCTCCCTCGAGCGCGCGCGCCGCCGCCGCCACTACTGCTCCTCCCTCCCTCGTGTGTGCCGCTGCTGCTCCTCCCGCTCCTGCTTGTTGTTGTCGTCTTCGCCGCCGCGGCTACTGCTCCTCCCGCTCCTGCTCGTCGCCGCCGCTCCTGCTCGTTGCTGCTGCCGCCGCCGCTCCTGCTCCTAAGGAGCAGGTGCCATTTTTTGGGGGGTGCACGCTCCGCTCTGGCCAACGTGCTGCCCACGCATGCGCGGTAGAGTTGTTCTCTACTGCGCATTTGCGGCACGTCGGTCAGGGCTCCCTTATCTAGTAGATTGAAAAGTAAGGGTCCCAATACAGATCCCTGAGGCACTCCACTGCCCACTCCCTTTCACTGAGAAAATTGTCCATTCAATCCTACTCTCTGTTTCCTGTCTTTTAGCCAATTTGTAATCCACAAAAGGACATCGCCACCTATCCCATGACTTTTTACTTTTCCTAGAAGCCTCCCATGAGGAACTTTGTCAAACGCCTTCTGAAAAACCAAGTACACTACATCTACCGGTTCACCTTTATCCACATGTTTATTAACTCCTTCAAAAAAGTGAAGCAGATTTGTGAGGCAAGACTTGCCTTAGGTAAAGCCATGCTGACTTTGTTCCATTAAACCATGTCTTTCTATATGTTCTGTGATTTTGATGTTTAGAACACTTACCACTATTTTTCCTGGCACTGAAGTCAGGCTAACCAGTCTGTAATTTCCCAGATCGCCCCTGGAGCTCTTTTTAAATATTGGGGTTACATAAGCTACCCTCCACTCTTCAGGCATAATGGATGATTTTAATAATAGGTTACACATTTTTATTAATAGGTCTGAAATTTCATTTTTTAGTTCCTTCAGAACTCTGGGGTGTATACCATCCAGTCCAGGTGATTTACTACTCTTCAGTTTGTCAATCAGGCCTACCACATCTTCTAGGTTCACCGTGACTTGGTTCAGTCCATCTGAATCATTACCCATGAAAATCTTCTCCGGTACGGGTACCTCCCCAACATCCTCTTCAGTAAACACTGAAGCAAAGAAATCATTTAATCTTTCCACAATGGCCTTATCTTCTCTAAGTGCCCCTTTAACTGCATGATCATCTAACAGTCCAACTGACTCCCTCACAGGCTTTCTGCTTCAGATATATTTTAAAAAGTTTTTACTGTGAGTTTTTGCCTTTACGGCCAACTTCTTTTCAAATTCTCTCTTAGCCTGTCTTATCAATGTCTTATATTTAACTTTCCAACATTTATGCATTATCCTATTTTCATTCTGTTGGATCCTTCTTCCAATTTTTGAATGAAGATCTTTTGGCTAAAATAGCTTCTTTCACCTCCCCTTTTAACCATGCCAGTAATTGTTTTGCCTTCTTTCCACCTTTCTTAATGTGTAGAATACATCTGGACTGTGCTTCTAGGATGGTATTTTTTTTAACAATAACCACACCTCTTGCACACTTTTTACCTTTGTAGCTGCTCCTTTCAGTTTTTTTTTTATTTTTCTCATTTTATCAAAGTTTCCCTTTTGAAAGTTTAGCACGAGAGACGTGGATTTGCTTACTGTCCCCCTTCCAGTCATTAATTCAAATTTGATCACATTATGATCACTATTGCCAAGCAGCCCCACTACCATTACCTCTTTCACCAAATCCTGTGCTCCACTGAGTATTAGATCTAAAATTGTTCCCTCTCTTGATGTTCCTGGTCTCGTTCCTCGTTGGAGCTCCTTCGTCGCCTGCTCCGTGTTCCTGATGTTCCAGGTGTCCAGATCTCCTCATGTCCTGATGTCCAGATGTTCCGTATTCAGATGTCCTGATGTTCTGTGTCCTGAGGTACCATGTTCCAGGTTCCTGATGTCCGATGTTCCTGTCCTGACTCGTCATCTCATCTTCAGCTCTTTGTCCAGTTCCTAGATCCCTCATCTGTTCACCCTTCCTGGCATGCCACCATTGTGGTCCGTGACCAGCCCATGGGGGGCTGTGTAGGGCGCCTCATGATACAAGACCTTCTTCTCATCTGTAGTGCAAGCCTTTGGAAGACTCCAGTTTTTAATGCATTGCTTCGGAGAATCCTGAGTCTTGAATCCTGAGTCTTTAACCCTGTCCCAGTCTTCGGAGTTCCTTGTGCCTGCTTCTGTCCATTACTAAGACTGTGCCAGAACCTGCTTCGCTTCAGCGAGGTCCGCAACCAGCCACAGGCGGCTGTGTAGGGCACACCCTGGTGCAGTCCTCTACTGAATTTTCATCATGTTCCAGTCTGAAGTTCCACTTATTCGCCTGGAGTCTGCTTCACGTTCAGCATGGTCCGCGACCAGCCATGGGTGGCTGTGTAGGGCATGCTGTGATGCAGTTCTTACCCAGTACTTTTGCCTGAGTCCTGAATCCTTGCCTGAGACCTCCAAGTAACCTGAATCCTTGTCCGAGTCTTCTGAGTATCCTGAGTCTTCGTCCGGGTCTTCTGAGTATCCTGAGTCCTTGTCTGAGTTCTACGAGTATCCAAGTCTATGTCTGAGTCCTCTGAGTATCCTGAGTCTTCGTCTGAGTCTTCTTGTTCCTGCCCTCAGCCTCCATCCGGCCTCATGCATTCGTTGTTCCTAAGCGGCGGGTCCGGAAGGGCTATCGAGTGGCCGGAGGGCTCCTCTTGAAACCAGCATTGCATTTCTGGGTCTGATTGGTGCATGTAGGTCCAGTGGAGGGCTGAGCCTGCCTTGTTCCTGTTCTGGATATTCCTTGCCTTCAGTCCAGCCTTTCTCCTGCTCTGCCCATGCTCGTACATGCTCACCTCTCATGGTGTGTCTTGGGGCTCATCCCTGAGCCACACCGTGATCCAAGGGCTCACATCTTCCCTTGAAATAGGAATGTGCCTCCGCACTCCTAACAGGATCTGAAGGCCATGCTTCTATCATATTGTGGACTCAGTGTTACAAAAGGCTAAGAAGACTAGAATTTGTTCCACCACCACCCACCTAAGTAAGGTTTTAGGATAATTTGGGGAAAAAAGACTTTCTGGATCTTGTTGCTTAATGCCTGTATCATGGACCAATAAAATTTACAAAATTGTATTAATAATCTGAAACCCCTGATATATTCACTGAATGGAGAACAAGAAGACTATCAGTGTGCTCTCCTGGACATGGAAGAGTGCAAATATTATCTTATCTGCACAATGTATGAATCAATTGATATCGCAGCAAAATATTCTGCAGCAGCCATCAGCGCATGTTAGATAGCTTGGTTGAAAGCCAGCAGTTTGTGTGAGGATATTCCTGACAAGTTGGTTGATGTGCCCTGTTCAAAGCACAACTTCTTCTGAAACAAGGTCAGGGAAACAGTCACCAAAATTAAGGAGCAGCATGCTGCCAACCAGTCTCTCTCAACAGTAGCTGAACAACCATCTTCTAAGCATTGCAAAGCTACACATTTGCTATCAGTTTATACCGTCACAACTCATTGTAGTCTGGATAATCTATCAAAAAGTGACAGTAAATTCTGGCAAGCAGTTTTTCTCAGTCTGTTTACCCAATAGTCCATTGTTTGTTTACTGGGGGTCACAGGTTGCTTTTCAGTAAGTGCTCTGCTGCAACCCCCAGCTTGGGACTCCCCATGTGTCACAGCTAATTCAGACCTGCTTGTTGATGGTGAAAGCAGGTTTGCCTACCATAAATGGGGTTCTCTGTAGACAGCAGAATTAATTAGCCATGCTTAATAGGGATGTGCATTCGTTTGCAACGAAATAAGAAATAAAGACGCTATTTCCTATTTTGTTGCATTTCGGAGGGACCGCCAAAACGATAGGAAAAGCCACAAAATGTTATGTGATTTTCTTATCGTTTTTGGGGGTGGAAGAAAGGGCACATTAAAAAAAAAACCCCAAACCCACCCCAACCCTTCAAATTTAATTAATTGCACCCCCCACCCGCCCGACCCCCCAGGACTTGCCTGACCTCCCCCCCAAGGCTTACGAAAGTCCCTGGTGGTCCAGCAGGGTCCCGGGAGCGATCTCCCCCTCTCGGGCCATCGGCTACCGCTAATCAAAATGGCAGTGGTGACCCTTTGCCCTTACCATGTGACAGGGACTATCGGTGCCATTGGTTGGCCCCTGTCACATGGTAAGGGCAATGGATGGCCCGTGCCATTTTTTAAGATGGTGCCAGCCATCCATTGCTCCTACCATGTGATAGAGGCCGGCCAATGGCACTGATAGCCCCTGTCACATGGTAAGGGCAAAGGGCCATTGGTGCCATTTTGATTAGTGACAGCCGATGGCCCAAGGGGGAGATCACTCCCGGGACCCCGCTGGACCACCAGGGACTTTTGGTAAGCCTTGGGGGGGGGGGGTACAATTAATTAAATTTGAAGGGTTGGGGCGTGTTTCTGGTTTCGTTTCGGGGGGGGGGGGGGGTGCCAGCCAAAATAAAATTGGCCTGAACTGCAGGAAAATGAAATTTCCCACGGCGAGCCGATAATGAAGGCCAAACCAAAAGGTTCGGCCAAATCACATCTCTGATGCTTAACACCTACACACTTCCCTGGAGAATCAACTACCTAGATCAGTGATGGCCAACCTTTTGAGCTCAGTGTGTCAAAATTCATAAAAAAACCGAGCATAACTCGGGTGGTGTGTCACTTCTAGAAAAATCCATAATTGTGATATTTGTAGCTCTAATTAATAACAAGTTATAATTTTAATATATGTACTGTATTTATTAATAAAGCAAAAACAAATAATTCTTTACCTTGCCTGCTTAGTGACTTTTTTGTTGCTGAATTTCGTCAGCTAAATCTTCAATTAAAACACTCTCTCCCCCTCCACCCCCCCCCTCCCACACAAACTCTTACTCCCCTGGATTTTCTCATACACACTAGGGATGTGAATCGTTTTAGGACGATTAAAATTATCGTCCGATAATTTTAATATCGTCTTAAACCGTTATGGAACACAATACAATACAGATTCTAACGATTTATCGTTATAAATCGTTAGAATCGTGAGCCGGCACACTAAAACCCCCTAAAACCCACCCCCGACCCTTTAAATTAAATCCCCCACCCTCCCGAACCCCCCCCAAATAACTTAAATAACCTGCGGGTCCAGCGGCGGTCCGGAACGGCAGCGGTCCGGAACGGGCTCCTGCTCCTGCATCTTGTCGTCTTCGGCCGGCGCCATTTTCCAAAATGGCGCCGAAAAATGGCGGCGGCCATAGACGAAAAAGATTGGACGGCAGGAGGTCCTTCCGGACCCCCGCTGGACTTTTGGCAAGTCTCGTGGGGGTCAGGAGGCCCCCCACAAGCTGGCCAAAAGTTCCTGGAGGTCCAGCGGGGGTCAGGGAGCGATTTCCCGCCGCGAATCGTTTTCGTACGGAAAATGGCGCCGGCCATACGCGTATGGCCGGCGCCATTTTCCGTACGGAAAATGGCGCCGGCAGGAGATCGACTGCAGGAGGTCGTTCAGCGAGGGTTCCGGCGCCTCGCTGAACGACCTCCTGCAGTCGATCTCCTGCCGGCGCCATTTTCCGTACGAAAACGATTCGCGGCGGGAAATCGCTCCCTGACCCCCGCTGGACCTCCAGGAACTTTTGGCCAGCTTGTGGGGGGCCTCCTGACCCCCACGAGACTTGCCAAAAGTCCAGCGGGGGTCCGGAAGGACCTCCTGCTGTCCAATCTTTTTCGTCTATGGCCGCCGCCATTTTTCGGCGCCATTTTGGAAAATGGCGCCGGCCGAAGACGACAAGATGCAGGAGCAGGAGCCCGTTCCGGACCGCTGCCGTTCCGGACCGCCGCTGGACCCGCAGGTTATTTAAGTTATTTGGGGGTGGGGGATTTAATTTAAAGGGTCGGGGGTGGGTTTTAGGGGGTTTTAATGTGCCGGTTTTTCGATTTTTCGATTTTTCAATTTTTTAACGATTTTTCACGATATTTTACCCCCCCAAACGGCAACAATACGATTCCCTCCCCCTCCCAGCCGAAATCGATCGTTAAGACGATCGAGGACACGATTCACATCCCTAATACACACTCATGCTCTCACACTCACTGGCTCCCTCACATACACACAAACACACACACCCAGGCAGGCTCCCATTCATTTTCACACCACTCCCGCTCCATCCTCCAGGCAGGCACCAATTCATTCTCACACACACAGACCCCCAGGCAGGCACCTATGCATTCACACACACATACACCCCCAGGCAGAGTCCCATTCACACACTAAAGGCAGACCCCCCTCTCTTTTGCCAGCAACCTCGGAACCTCTCTCATTCCTCTGCTGCCACTGTCACTGCTGCCACATGACTATTGGGGATGTTACTATTCTTGCACATTCCCAAAGATTACATGTGCCAATCACTAAAAATATATATATTTTTTTTAACCTTTGCTGTCTGATCTTAGTTTTCTAATTGATTGGTCACAGGCTTTTTTTTTCCACCTTCCCTTTCTTATTTTTTCCACCTTCCCTTTCTTCTTTTTTTTTGCCAATTCCTTTTATATTGTCTTTTTTTCTGTTTCTTTTCTCTCCATCTTCTTCCCTCAAACACACAGTCAGGTTCTCATTCTCACCTGCATTTCTCTCTCTCTCTCTCACACACACACACACACACACACACACACACAGTCTCTCACTGGCACATGCTGTCTGACTTTCACACACCCAGGCTCTCTCTCACTCCCACATGCTGTCTTGCTCAAGCACATGCTGTCTCATGCTGTCTCTGCAAACATTCACTCTCAAACACAATCTCTCAACTCGTCTCATACACACGCGCACACATACCCTCTACAGACCCTCAGCCTCTCTCACCTCTGGGCCGCCTCGTCGCGGGTCGCCGCAGGATGGGCTCTGCAGCGGCCCTGCTACCGGGCTTCTTCCTTTTCTCAGGCCGCTGCGACTTGGGTGGGATTCGCGGCGGCCTGTAAGCTCAAGTGCTGCTCCTCTTCTGCACGCGCTGATGCTTCTCTCCTTCCTGCCCACGCGGCTCCGGCAACGTTTACTTCCGGGCCGCACAGGCAGGAAGGAGGAGGAGCATCAGCGCGTTTAAATGCGATCCTTATCTGCCTGTCGTTGCGCCGTATGAGCCTCTCTGCACCCGGGGGCATGGGGGGGGGGAAAGAGATACTAAACTAATTTTAAAGGGTCGGCGCAGCCGCTAAAAAAAAATAAAATAAAGGATCTGCACAGCAGGAAAAAAAAAAAAGGCTCGGCACAGCCAAAAAAAAAAAAATCCCGATAGTCCATGAAATGCTGCGCGTGTCAGCAAACACGTCTCGGCGTGTCACCTCTGACACGCGTGTCATAGGTTAGCCATCACTGACCTAGATATTTATTTTATTTATTTATTTATTTGCTTATTTATACCGACATTCAATTCAAAATATCACACCGGTTTACATTGAAACAAATTGTCAACAAATATTATTGAAGACCTAATAAATAGATAAAGTTAAAATGTGAAAAAAAATTAGCAGCTCACAAGGCAGTGCTCATGTAAGAACTCCCGTGCATGCTCAGCATAGGAAAACTTTATGAGCTAGGATAGAAGGGTCAATTCAGGGCTGTCAAATGACATCACCCACATATCATGGCTAATTCATCCTGCTGCCTATGGAGAATCCTGTTTACAGTAATCAAACCGGCCAGCATGCCTAATGAATGGATATTGCTAATGGCAGAGATTATTGTGGGTTCCATATTCAGTGGCATTTTAATATCCAAATAACTTATCAGACTAAAATTTAGCTGGATATGTAAGACATTTCTGGGGTGTTCCAGGGCAGAAATAAGTTTGACAAATAAGTAATCTGGTTGACTATAATATTCAGAGTTAGTTGGATAACTTATCCAGTTAAATTTGGTCATGCCATAGAATACCCTAAAATTAGCCAGATAAAGTTGTCTGGCTAAAATAGTTGGGTATATTCAATGATGTGACTGTGCCACTGAATATCATACCAAAGTTAGCTAGATTAGATATTCCCATTTTGTAGCATTGAATCTTAGCTGCCAGATTTCAGACCATTGCTCGAGCTTCACTTGCCCCTCCCCCTTTTTAATAACAAATTTGTGAATGTCTTCAGATAAATCTCTATCCATCTATTTCTGCCTGTGGAGGACTACATTTGGTAGATTTGAAAGATTATGCACCAGAGGATAACTTCAGAGGTTAGTCGTCTCCAAGCCTTGATTTTAGAATTTTCACTTTTGCTTTCTCAGTTCTATGAGAGGGATACATTTGCTGTAATTGTCAGTGGTCACTTATTGAGTCAATATTCCAAAGGGTTACAAAGGCCTGCACAGGTAAGGCATTAGCTTCCAGTGGATTGACAGACACAAATGATCTCAATATTTTATCATTACACTGATCAAACTATAACTTTCTCTTGTGAAATGCTGTTGCAAGATTTTTTCTAACACAGTAAAAGAAAATGAAATCTTGATTCTACAGCACTCTTAGTATTTTACCTACTCTTCCACTGTATGTGAAATAACAATCAATTGAATTTTATGGATAATAGACATCATTTCTTGTTTACTTTTTCCATTTTTCTTTAAGCAGTTATGCAAAACAGATGCAGTGCACACTGTCCCTACATCTAATTACACAAAAATGAATACATTTTTAAGTAGGTTGCCTAACTGCAAAGCCCTATACATACATTTACGCCAACATAAAACAAACCAATTTTCATACAAGGTACCCAAATATATTGGGAGCAAGTCATTAAAGGTCACTAACAGTTATAGTGCAATCATGCATGCTAAACTGGTTAAGGGCACATGATGAATAATATCCTATTCAATAAAGACTTACCATGCATGCTAAGAAGTCCCTAATTCTTTAGCAAGCAGATGGTAAAATATAATATCTAGTTGCATGCTAATGAGCATAATGAGATGCAAATACATACATAATGAAATTATACACATCATCACCCTACTCATTAAATCACACATTAATTAATGACCGCTCGCAATGGCCAACAATTTATCACCCACTTCGGACCACACACATTAGGAAATAACTGCACTGCTGGCTGGAGGCAGTTTTCGCTGCTACAGCAAGAAATGCTACATCAACCAGAAGAGAGATAAGAGAAGGAAATAGAAGAGAGGAGAAGGAGGGAAGAAAACGAGAGAGAGAGAGAGAACATGAAGTGAGGAGAGAGATGAGAAATGGAGAGAGACAAAAGGGGAGAGCAGGAAGGCAACCAGGTTCTTGGAGACATTTCCTGAGTTTCAAGTAATTTGCTATTATCAGGAGCTCGTAGGGTAGGCTATTATGACCTCTGACAGTCAGGTCTCATACCATACTTAGACTTTTCACACTGCTAAGATCAACATATTTTCTAAGAAGAAGAGTGCTACCAATAATTTTCTAACATACTTAGCACTGGAGTATCACCTAAATTGGTTTATTTGTTAAGAAGCAACCAATGATGGGACCAGTCTCTTTGCCAGTACAGAAGAAAGATTTTTTATCCATATTTATTAAAGATATTCTCTGATATGAATTAGTAAAATTAAGATTTGTACCCTAATTGGCAAATACCACAATTGGTGCTTGATTTGCTTCACTGCCAGATGTATACCATTTTCTTAAGGGGCATTACAAATTGGTTCCTTAAGATTTTAAAGAACTCTGGGCCCACACAATCAGATCCCAGAGATTTAGATAATTTAACACCTCTTATTACCTCCCAGTTTCTTCCTCATCATGGTCATTCTGGAAAAGCTGGCACACAGTGGAAGGGAGAAGATAGCTAGACTATTTGCCCCAGATCAAATTGCTACCTAAGAACTTAAGAACATAAGAAATAAGAAAATGCCATACTGGGTCAGACCAAGGGTTCATCAAGCCCAGCATCCTGTTTCCAACAGAGGCCAAACCAGGCCACAAGAACCTGGCAATTATCCAAACACTACAAAGATCCCATGCTACTGATGCTATTAATAGCAGTGGTTATTCCCTAAGTCAACTTGATTAATAGCCATTAATGGGCTTCTCCTCCAAGAACTTATCCAAACCTTTTTTGAACCCAGCTACACTAACTGCACTAACCACATCCTCTGGCAACAAATTGCAGAGCTTTATTGTGCGTTGAGTGGAAAAGGATTTTCTCCAATTAGACTTAAATGTGCTACTTGCTAACTTCATGGAATGCCCCCTAGTCCTTCTATTATTCGAAAGTGCAAATAACCGACTCGTTCAAGACCTCTCATGATCTTAAAGACCTCTATCATATCCCCCCTCAGCCGTCTCTTCTCCAAGCTGAACAGCCCTAACCTCTTCAGCCTTTCCTCATAGGGGAGCTGTTCCATCCCCTTTATCATTTTGGTTGCCCTTCTCTGTACCTTCTCCATCACAACTATACCTTTTTTGAGATGTGGCGACCAGAATTGTACACAGTATTCAAGGTGTGGTCTCACCATGGAGCGATATAGAGGCATTATGACATTTTCCGTTTTATTAACCATTCCCTTCCTAATAATTCCTAAAATTCTGTTTGCTTTTTTGACTGCTGCAGCACACTGAGCTGACAATTTTAAAGTATTATCCACTATGATGCCTAGATCTTTTTCCTGGGTGGTAGCTCCTAATATGGAACCTAACATTGTGTAACTACAGCAAGGGTTATTTTTCCCTATATGCAACACCTTGCACTTGTCCACAATAAATTTCATATGCCATTTGGATGCCCAATCTTCCAGTCTTGCAAGGTCCTCCTGTAATGTATCACAGTCTGCTTGTGATTTAACTATTCTGAATAATTTTGTATCATCCGCAAATGTGATAACCTCACTCGTCGTATTCCTTTCCAGTTCATTTATATATATATTGAAAAGCACCGGTCCAAGTACAGATCCCCGAGGCACTCCACTGTTTACCCTTTTCCACTGAGAAAATTGACCATTTAATCCTACTCTCTGTTTCCTGTCTTTTAACCAGTTTGTAATCCATGAAAGGACATCGCCTCCTATCCCATGATTTTTTAGTTTTCGTAGAAACCTCTCATGAGGGACTTCGTCAAACGCCTTCTGAAAATCCAAATACACTACATCTACCGGTTCACCTTTATCCACATGTTTATTAACTCCTTCAAAAAAAATGAAGCAGATTAGTTAGGCAAGAATTCCCTTGGGTAAATCCATGTTGACTGTGTTCCATTAAATCATGTCTTTCTATATGCTCTACAATTTTGATATTGAGAATAGTTTCCACTATTTTTCCTGGCACTGAAGTTAGGCTCACTGGTCTATAGTTACCCGGATCGCCCCTGGAGCCTTTTTTAAATATTGGGGTTACATTGGCCACCCTCTAGTCTTCATTTACAATGGATGATTTTAATGATAAGTTACAAATTTTAACTAATAGATCAGAAATTTCATTTTTGAGTTCCTTCAGTACCCTAGGATGCATACCATCCAGTCCAGGTGATTTGCAACTCTTTAGTTTGTCAGTCTGGCCTACTACATCTTCCAGGTTCACAGTGATTTCGTTCAGTTCGTCTGACTCATCACCCCTGAAAACCATCTCTGGAACTGGTATCTCCCCAACATCCTCATTAGTAAACACGGAAGCAAAGAATTCATTTAGTCTTTCTGCAATGGCCTTATCTTCCCTAAGAGCCCCTTTAACCCCTCGGTCATCTAATGGTCCAACCGAATCCCTCACAGGTTTCTTGCTTTGGATATATTTTAAAAATTTTTAATTATGAGTTTTTGCCTCTATGGCCCACTTCATTTCAAATTCTCTCTTCGCCTGTCTTATCAATGTTTTACACTGAACTTGACAATGCTTATGTTTTATCCTATTTTCTTCAGATGGATCCTTCCAATTTTTGAAGGATGTTTTTTTGGCTAAAATAGCTCTTTTACCTCACCTTTTAACCATGACGGTACCTCCTTTGCTATCCCCTTTTCCTGGATGCATTCTATTTGCTGCTTCTGCCTGGCCTGATGTCAGCCATGCTCTGATTCCACCCCACCTTGCTGACATTGTTGCAGATCAATCTAGAAAGACTGGCCTGCAGTATCCCAAAAAGGCCACTTATTCGGGAACTCTTTAGGGATAATCGGGGCATGCATTTTGGCTTGAGACAGAGATAGGGTGTTCGGTAGATTTGGGGGAGGGGGAGGTTATTGATGGTACTTGTTGCCATTGCTGTGTTTAGATTTTATTTGTAATATCTAATTTTTGGTATGGAAAAGTAATAATTCTGTAGAGCCTTTCCTTAATGAGAGAAGGGAGTGTGTTAGTTGGGTATTAGGATCTTATTATTGTTTGATTTTGTTATTATGAAGCATTTATTAATTATTTTGAATTGTTTTTATGATTTGTATTTAATGTGCTTATGAAATATATTTTTCATAAGTTTAACATTATTTTAAATGTTCTAAGTCACTTAAATTAGTCCTAATGGACCAATAAGGTGGGATACAAATATAAAGGATAGACAAGAATAACGGTGATGTCTTTGTGTTACGAGAGCGGCCTCCGGCAGCTGTTACGAACTTAGGGCTTGGAGGCCTTCGGCTATTGTTATGAGCGCGGAGGCACAGTCATTTCTAAAGCAGGTGATGTGAGCCCTCGGGCCACAGCATGACTCAGGGTGGAGCCCCAAGACACACCAAGGGAGATGAGCTGGTGCGAGCACGGGTAACAAGGAGCAGGACAAGGCTGAAGCGAAGACAAGGATACAAGGTCTGACCCACTACCAGACCTGCACACCCCAGGATGACCAACAATGCAATGTTGATCGATGAACAGTCCTCCAACAGTTCCAAGCCCTTTCGGACCTGCCGCTGGGTACGGCAAGAGGCGGCAGGCCAGACAGAGGATGAGAGCAGACGGAGTCCTTAGAACACAGAAGACTTTGGATGAAGAGTCAGGCGAAGACACTGTAGACGAAGACTCAAGCGAGGACACTGTAGACGAAGGCAAGGATCAAGCAACTGTAGACGAAGGCAAGTATCAAAGCACTGGGT
Organism: Rhinatrema bivittatum; assembly: GCF_901001135.1. NCBI lineage: Eukaryota > Metazoa > Chordata > Amphibia > Gymnophiona > Rhinatrematidae > Rhinatrema > Rhinatrema bivittatum. The sequence continues at coordinate 26,778 of NW_021821274.1, forward strand.
TGAGACTCTAGGAGGGATAGTGGAAGCTGATACCAGAACATGATGAAGCTCTTGAAGAGGCCTGCACCGGGGCATGCCCTACACAGTCCACACGCGGGACTGGTCGCTGACCACACAGGTGCAGAGCATGTTCGAACAGAGTCTTCACATGGACGAACGTGAAATGCAATAGGCTCCAAAGATTGGGACAAGACTCAAGCACAGGATTCACGATTCTCAAGGGTTAAACCTTAGGACAGAAGCAGAAGTCTTCCGGAGGGTTGCACTGCGGAGATGAAGATGGCCTTTGTACTATGAGGTGCCCTTCACAGTCCACCCATGGGACTGGTCGTGGACCATGACAATGGCACGCCAGGAAAGTGGACATTAGGGAACCAAGGCATGGAGGCAGAGGTGAAGACAAAGGCATCAGGAAGGATATCGGACAACAGGAGGTACGAATGAAGAACATCAGGAACATGAAGACATCTGAAGACACAGACGAAAGGCATCAGGAACCTGAAGACATCTGGAGGCCCGGACAAAGGACATCAGGAACATGAAGACGACTGAAGACCTGGACGAAGAACATCAGGAACATGAAGACGAAGCCGTCAAAGCAGGAGAAGACCACGGAGGACCTGGACCTATCAGAAGACACAGATGACTGTGGAACCCGATCCAAAGGCCCAGAGTGACTGAAGAGGAACCCCTTTTATAGGGCTGAAGCAGGAAGTTGTCATCAGGTGGAGCCCGGGGCATATCCAGCCGCAGGCCCTTTAAATGAAGTGAAGAGGCGCATGTCGGCGCCTAAAGGAAGCAGGAAGAAGAGACAGGATCCTGGACAGTGGCACCTAGCCCCTCAGAGGAAACAGTGCAGGGAGGAGCAGGCAGGCTTCAAGACGGCCTCCTGCCATCCGACAAGGACCCCAGCAATGACGTCGCGGCTCCCTGCCGCGGAGGCAGGCCAGCGGCGGCTCCAGGCCACACATGGAGCTGAAGGGCATTGGCAGCAGCGGCCCTAGGCCATGTTGGAGGTCAGCAGCATGGTGGTTCAGGCCGTGACTGCCGCGAGATGGCCCCGGTGCTGGTGGCAACTCGAAAGGAGGTGAGAGACCTGCTCGCGGAGAGAGCTCCGCTGGAAGGAATTGTAACAGTTTGTATAGATTATTTACCTTCTTTCTTTGTGACTCTCTACTTATCCTCTCTTTAGCAGGTTCAGAGTATTGTCTAAACATCTTTTTGAATACCTCTTGGAGGTAACAAGTTTTCTCTGCATTGTGTGTGTGTATGTGTGTGTGAATTTTATATTTCCTCTTTTCATATAATCCCCCAGAGTATTCTCCTTACCTTTTTGGTACTGCAGTTATGTTGATTTAATATTATTTTTTTATGTATAATGCTACTCCTTCTCCATTTCTTCATACCCTGTCCTTCATGAATATATTATTTTCTAGAATATCTCATTCTTGGTTCTCTGTGTACCATGTCTCTGTGATCACTAGAGTATGCGAATCAATCTCTTCCATGACTGCCTCTAAATCTGTGACATTATTTCCCATATCATGAGCTTTAGTGTATAGCTTTCCCCATTTCTGTATAGATCATTAATGTCTTAATTACCTGAGAACTTTAACTTATCTTAGGGCTTTGTCCATACATCCCCAGTTATCCTGATTTAAAGCTCTCCTTAGTAGGGATGTGAATCGTGTCCTCGATCGTCTTAACGATCGATTTCGGCTGGGAGGGGGAGGGAATCGTATTGTTGCCGTTTGGGGGGGTAAAATATCGTGAAAAATCGTTAAAAAATCGTTAAAAATCGAAAAATCGAAAAACCGGCACACTAAAACCCCCTAAAACCCACCCCCGACCCTTTAAATTAAATCCCCCACCCTCCCGAACCCCCCCCAAATAACTTAAATAACCTGCGGGTCCAGCGGCGGTCCGGAACGGCAGCGGTCCGGAACGGGCTCCTGCTCCTGCATCTTGTCGTCTTCGGCCGGCGCCATTTTCCAAAATGGCGCCAAAAAATGGCGGCGGCCATAGACGAAAAAGATTGGATGGCAGGAGGTCCTTCCGGACCCCCGCTGGACTTTTGGCAAGTCTCGTGGGGGTCAGGAGGCCCCCCACAAGCTGGCCAAAAGTTCCTGGAGGTCCAGCGGGGGTCAGGGAGCGATTTCCCGCCGCGAATCGTTTTCGTACGGAAAATGGCGCCGGCCATACGCGTATGGCCGGCGCCATTTTCCGTACGGAAAATGGCGCCGGCAGGAGATCGACTGCAGGAGGTCGTTCAGCGAGGGTTCCGGCGCCTCGCTGAACGACCCTCCTGCAGTCGATCTCCTGCCGGCGCCATTTTCCGTACGAAAACGATTCGCGGCGGGAAATCGCTCCCTGACCCCCGCTGGACCTCCAGGAACTTTTGGCCAGCTTGTGGGGGGCCTCCTGACCCCCACGAGACTTGCCAAAAGTCCAGCGGGGGTCCGGAAGGACCTCCTGCCGTCCAATCTTTTTCGTCTATGGCCGCCGCCATTTTTCGCCGCCATTTTGGAAAATGGCGCCGGCTGAAGACGACAAGATTCAGGAGCAGGAGCCCGTTCCGGACCGCTGCCTTCCGGACCGCCGCTGGACCCGCAGGTTATTTAAGTTATTTGGGGGGGGGTTCGGGAGGGGGGGATTTAATTTAAAGGGTCGGGGGTGGGTTTTAGGGGGTTTTAATGTGCCGGCTCACGATTCTAACGATTTATAACGATAAATCGTTAGAATCTGTATTGTATTGTGTTCCATAACGGTTTAAGACGATATTAAAATTATCGGACGATAATTTTAATCGTCCTAAAACGATTCACATCCCTACTCCTTAGTTGTCAATCTGCTGCACCTCTTCTTCAAAAGGTGGACCTCATTTCTGTTCAGTAATCCTTGGAATATAAACTCTTGTTTTTGGAACCCAAATGCTCTCCTAGATACTATTAATATAGCCATTCATTCATCTCCAGAATGCAACCTTCTCTGCTTTGCCCTTTCTCCTTGACTAGAAATATTGAGGAGAATACCACTTGTATAGCAATTTGCTTCACCCTCTTTTCCAGAGTCATGAAGGTACATTTGCTAAATTCTGAGAAGTACAGAGCAATATCATTTGTGCTAATGTCAAAGGGTAGCATTGGATAATAGTTATTTTGGTTCATGATTGTTCACATTCTCTCCAGAATGTTTCAATTTTTGACCTGGCAGATAGTACACTTAATACTTCCTGGGACAACAATAGCAGCATGTCTGGTCAGTGTTTGGACACATCCTTGTCCATCAGAAGTTCAGCAATCACCATTACCTTTCATTGAACCCTCTTCCTCGGATGGTTTCTTCTCATCTACTTCCACTGGTTTTTCAGTTCAAGGAAAATTTGAAGTGTAGGGTCTAGTGGCTTTGGTCATCTGGATCCAGCAGTCAACTTTTAATCCAGTTTCTCCACCTATGCTTGAGTCTTCCATCTTTGGCACCTCGATGAGAATTTCATTGATGTGCTTCTCATTGTCCCAGCTGCTTCTTAGCCTATCTCTAACAATGCGCCTATGCCTCTCTTCCCCCATAGGAGGAGGAAAGGCTTGAGTGTATGGGGCAGAGAGTCTCAAGAGGAGAAAGGAAGAGGAAGAAATAAAAAATAAAAGAGAAACAATGGCACAATAAGAATTGTCATAAGAGGAAACATGTTTAGGAAAGAGAATGAGTGAAGATCCACAAGGGGGTAGAGGTATATGGCTTGAGGCACTCTCATGGAGAAACATTGGGCTTGATTTTCAACAGCATTTAGGTGCATAAAAATAGGTTCTACATATATAAATGCACTTTACCCATATAAGTGGACTATTGAAAATTGCTACTGAATTGTCCATAGGTGTTACCTGTATTAAGTGTACTTAGGCCTGGATTTTCTAAGGTCGAAGACCTTAGAGAATCTGGCGGTAATGGGGGGCGGGGGGGTGCAAAGTGGGGGGTGGGCATGCGAAAGCCGGCAGCGATCGCACCACCGTGGTGTTATCATTGCCAGCTTTCAAACCCAATAGCGCCACCGTGAAAGGTGGCGCTATTGGGCATGATACTGTCAGCAATAAGGAGTCTTACCTTTCGCCGTCAGCGAAGTTTCCGTGGCATCCGCCCCGGCGCTGCTCCGACTCCTCCCCTTCCGTGCGGACTCCGCCCCGATTTAGCTATCGCACGCGAAAAGTCCCACTGTTGGAAAATGACCCTCTTAATGTAGGCAAATGTCTTTTGAAAATTGCTTCGATAGTATGTTACATTTACATCTTTGAAAATTCATCTGATAGTGAGGATTTTGAAATCCTCTCATGTATTATATTTTTAATGGGAAAAAAATCTCTAATCTTCTAACATATTTGTAGTTTGTGATATAATATCAGTTAAATACGGTGCTGAGGAATGGATAATACAGTGGCTATAACTCTAAATATCTTGACTATGGTTTCTTTACTGTACATCCATATAGGGATGAGGTACCATTTGAAATGAAATAGAAAATGTCAATGACCCACTATGGAGTAAAATGGTTTGTGGACTGTTCTTCCATCCACCAAACCTACATAAATAAAAGCTCTCTCCTCTGAGTCCCCTGGATCCATCTGACCTCTTCCCACCTCTCCAACCCAGATTTTATTCCATTGCTGGGTCTTCCAGGGGCAGGAGTGATCCCCAGTCACTACTGTCCCACAGCTCCAGGCTTCCAAAATGGCCACCAAGCAAACCAAGGCTGGCACCAAGCTGTTATATGGCAGAATGTACAGTTCCACATAAAGGCCAAGGATTTGGGTTGACAGGTGACTGTTTTGAAAACTCAAAGTTGTGGGCCAAGAACAACTATAGCTTGTTTTGTTTTGAATAAATGAAACAAAAATGAAACAAACAGAAAATGAAATGAAAAATAAAAAAATGAAAGACAATGTGAAATGAAACTTTTTTAGGCACACATCCCTACAACCATAACTTTCCAAGGTAAAGTTTGAAAATAAATACTGTACTATATAGAGAGATATGTGTAATATTTCAGGAAAGTGTTTTCTCTATGACCAACCACTGCATCATCATCCAACAGATCTTGGAAATTTTATGTCTGTCGTCCAGCAAATGGAACATTTATTTGCATTAGATGACAAGACTGACCAAGAGATAACATCATGTACACTTTAATAGCTGTTCTGAAATCTCCAGAGCCCCTGATGAATTATCTGCAACATCACCCTTCTCATGGAAGCAAGAATAATCAGTTTATCTCCCTTCAATAGTAGTTCATCATTTTCATTGATTTCCTCACTGCAGGTAAAATATTCCTTCATTTCATATGTCACTTTACTTTTCCCTTTAGTCACTTCATCTCCTATCAGTGTTTTAAAACTCTGGAGATTTGCAAGTACTTTTTTGAAGATGCTTATCCCAGCCCAGATAAATCTTCTTGCTAAGACTGATAACATTTATATACCCATCTGTAACATGAATTTTAAAAAGTGATCAGGTAACAATGAATTCCCATGCATTTACTTCACTGAACATCAATTCTGAATACACAAATATCTTCATATTTTTAAACCATTTAAACGATTAAGTTGGCTATATTTGTGCACATTTTCTCCAGCTGTTTTTTTTTTCCTAAATGGCGGAAAATTAAAGCACAGGTAAGGAAAAATATTCTTAATATTAGGGTCCAGTCAGACCCTAGGGAAGAAGTAATGCCAGAGCCAATGCTGATCGTAAATGGCTGTCCTAATGAAAGATTTGCGTGCAGAGGTGCAAAATGACAAATGTATTTTAATTATGAAAAAATATCATTAAGAAGCAATGAGTTAATGGTACAGGGGTGTGACCAGGGAGCATTTGGACCCCAGAAGGATAAATGAGGGTTAAATCCAAATTCCTTGTCTCTAATTTGAGCCCTTGAATCACTGTACCACAAGGGCAGAAGGGGACATCCCTTTGCAAATCCCCGTTGATCTTATTGTATGTTTTATTATTGCTTGTTGCTTTCAGAGGAACTTATAATACATCATATTGGATTGCTGATACAACCCCCCCCCTCCTCCCACACACACACACACACACACACACACACACACTCCAAGGTTTAAGAAAGTATTTTGAAAAAAAAATTCTATATATGTATTACAACAATTGGTTTCTGATGGCTTGGGGAAAATTGTCTATGTTTATGTATTTATATCACTGAGCACAGTTATTACTGTAAATATATACCCTCAAGGATTATAGTAAGCTCGCAAATAATGTAAAGGTACGCACAACTGTGATGCCAGTAGATTTAACATTACATATTATTCGTAGTGTATTGCTCTAGGGCACAATATTGTTGGAAACTGGTTTGACTGTATATTTATATTCATATCTGTCTCTGATTAACCCTTTATATGCATTTCTCTCCTTGCAGCTCTGATTCTTCAAATTTTAAAAGCTGCACTGTTTTACCCTGGTCTGTTCATTGGTTTATAGTGAAATGGTATTGCATGACCACTCTTTTCAAGGTTATGAAACAAAGTACCAAGAAGCAACAAAACAGCAACTCTATATTATGTTGTTTCCTAAATCCATATTGCTTATAATCAAGTACACTGCAGTCCAATACTCATTCTTGAGACAGTCTATTCACTGAGGAAGTCTATTCTCAGAGGAAGAATCCATTATTGTTCAGACCACACCTCTTCATGGGGCTGCCTATGTGATTGCAAAGATTTAATAATGGTGAAAAGGAATGCTTTCAAGTTAAACTATAGACCTGTTTTGAATCTACTGTCCCTTGCTGAAGTCTTGGAGAAGAGTGTGTTGTTGCAGTGGGTTGATTATTTATTGGACTGCAATGTACTTGATGATAAGCAATATGGATTTAGAAAACAACATAATATAGAGTTGCTGTTTTGTTGCTTCTTGGTACTTTGTTTCATAACCTTGAAAAAGAGCGCTCTGGAATTCCTGTCCAGTTGGATATTTCTAGTGTTTTCAAAACTATTACCCATGATATTCTGCTTGCATACCTTAGGAGGAGCATAGGAATATCAAGGATAGTCTGTAAATGGTTTTGCTCCTTTTAACAAGGCAGGAAACAGAGAGTCCAAATGGATGAACAAGTCTCCTTATGGCATGAATTAGCCTCTGGAGTTCCTAAGGGATCTGCACTGTCTGCCATCCTTTTTTGAATATATATCTGTCCCCCTTGGGGGTTATCCTCAAGACATCGGGACTGGATTATTATTTGTATGGAGATGATATACAGTTCTACATTCCCTGTGATGCAAGAATAATCTTTCCAAATAAGTTTTACAGCAATGTTTGATTAAAACCATACCCATGAGACCAATATTGGCTAAACAAGTAAGTGAAATACTCAGGAGCCTTGGTGGAATCTCAAGCCAATCACAGTCCCACCTGGGCTTATGCTGCTGCCAACCTGTGCTCCTTCCAGCCACTTGCCAGAAGGTGCATGCCTCACCATCGTTTCAGCTTAGTAGATTTTTTTTTCCTTCTGCCTCTCCCTCTCTCCCTGCTTCCTATGGCTATGCTATACTTTCTCTTCCTGATGATATCCTCCCTAATCTGATTCCCTACGGCAATATACTACAAACATCAAGTCCACTGTCCCCATTCTCTACATTCTTCAGCTCACCAGCCATTCTGTCTTTTGTACTGTCCACTGCTCTTTAGCTTCATAGGTTATTTTTCATTCTCATCCAGCCATATCCATTCTCCATGATAGCATCTTATCCTCATCACTGTCAACACAACACCCTTTCTTTTCTCCTTATTCTCCTCCTCCCAGTAGCAGACACTGATTTAAATCCTGGCCCTCCAAGGCAACTCTCTCTGCACCCCAAACTGTTATTCTTCCATCTTCCTGTCTCATTCCTATCCCTCTCCTTCCTTGCTCTTTGCTCCCTTTTTTGTGATTCCAGTGGAATGGGATCACAAACAAGCTTGCCTATGTTTTTGACCTCTTTTTGCAGGTCATCTCCACATGCCCCACTTTATTATTTCCCTCTTCCTTTGGCTCCTGCCACTCTTTATCTTTTGAAATCACAGAAGAGAAAACTGCATTTTCTCTCCTCCATCAAACTGGTTACCTGTAGTGAATGAGCTCCATAAAATAGTATAGTTCTCTCAAATCTATGTATTTGTTTATTTATTAAACTCTTATGTTCCACAACTTCCTTGCACTTGGCATTCAGAGCAGATCACATGATAAAAACATAAAGCATTAATAAAATAAAATCATATATCATACAATCACCAAACACAGCATAACTAATAAAAATATTGGGGTAAATATTCAAAAGCCATTTAGATGGATAACTGAAATTTTATCCATTTAAACAGCTTAGCTGCAAGATTCAGTGAGTTATCCAGCTAAATTCTAATTGGATAATTCTGTATCCAGTTAGAATTTAGCCAGATATGTAGGGGTGTTTGTGGGGCTAGTGGTAGGCATTTCAGGGTCGAACAGAGTTAGCCTGCTAACTCCGATATTTGGAGATAGCTGGTGAACCTAACCAGCTAACTGTGGCTACGCTGTAGGCAGATTTAAAGCTAGCTGTTTATTTCTATTCAGCTAACTTTAAGATAGCCAGATATATTCAGCATTGTGGCTGCACTGCTGAATATCCCAGTTCAGTTATTAGGATAGGTGTATCCAGCTAACTTATCTAGCCACTCAACGGTTGAATATGGACCCCATTAAAACTAGCTCATCACTTTATCCAAACTCTTCTTTGAACAAAATCACCTTAACACTTTTTCTGAATGCCTTAAGATCACTCTTTCCTGAAGCTGCAATGGTACAGCATTCCACAAAGTGGCGAGACAAAGGAAAACACCCTTGTATGTGTCAATTTATGATTAAAATCCTGGTAAGCAGACACTTGCAACAGCTTTTTTCCCCTTAAAATACAATGAACATGCTGGCATATACTACTGAATCCTATTTTCAATTGAGCAAGGATACTCTAAATCCAGCAACTTATTGTGTAATTGCAAGAAGCTTAAACCTAGATCTAAATTTTTCTGGTAGCCAATGTAATTCTCACAACACGGGCCTAATAAGATCATACTTTGTCAAAATCCATAAGTATCTGTGAAACTGAATATTGAATCAATTGTAGAGCATACAGGAACTTATCTGGGAGACCCACACACGAGCTGCTACAATAATCTAAGATGGTAACTTTTAAACCAGCGCTCAGGCACACATGTGCACACATTCGTTGGCCTGTATCCAGGAACACAGCTATTTTATAACATACTAGGGATGTGCAATCGTTTAGGACGAATCAGGCAATTTCAACGAAATTGCCTAATTTGTCTTGGTTCGGGGAACTTGAAAACCAAACCAAATTTTTAGTGAGCGCTAACCCGTAATTTGGGTCCCCGAATTACAAAGGCCCGAACTGCGGGAAATATGAAATTTCCCGCGGCAGGCTGAAAACGAAGCCCGAGCCTTTTGGTTCATGTTTTGCACATTTCTATAATATACACATGTATATGTGCACATGTTATAAAATAGCTGGGCTGTGGGCACATGTGTGCTGAATTTTAAGTCGGCGTGCACAGATGTGTGCAAATCCTGCCTCTTTAGCATAAGTGGGAGGATTTTCAAACGGCTGCGCACTAACATGTTTGCCAGTTTTACCAGTTCATTCCTAGTTTGCCAAGTTAACAGATAAGTCTTCCAACCCCTACTCCCCTGGTTTGATAGTCTGTTCACCCCCCCATTTACCCCAGACCCCTCTGAAATGGTTTGGTTTATTTTTTTGACTTATATGCCATCTAAAGCAGAAGTAAAGGGACAGAGAGCCTTGACGCATGCCAGACCATGTAAGTATTTACGTACAAATTCCTGGTCCCGTCCTTTTCACTTTGGGTTGTGGTGGGATGAGTTCCACCTCGGCCCCATGGGCTACTCTTTCTTCAGCTGTTCCACAGGCCTTTCTGCGAAGGGGGGGGGGGGGAGGGGTGAGAGCTGGAAAGCTGTGTGCACATACACAGCTAAAAGCAGAATCTGTTGCGTTCTTTCTTCATTTTTGGTCACTGGTGGGTTGAGCTTCGCCGGTGGCTCCGCAGTTAAGAACATAAGAACATGCCTTACTGGGTCAGAACAAGGGTCCATCAAGCCCAGCATCCTGTTTCCAACAGTGGCCAATCCAGGCCATAAGAACCTGGCAAGTACCCAAAAACTAAGTCTATTCCCATGTTACTGTTGCTAGCAATAGCAGTGGCTATTTTTTAAGTCAACTTAATTAATAGCAGGTAATGGACTTCTCCTCCAAGAACTTATCCAATCCTTTTTTAAACACAACTATACTAACTGCACTAACCACATCCTCCTGCTGTCACCGCCTTCCCAGGTGTGCTGCCCTGTGCAAATGCACATTGTGCACCCCTGGTTGTGCCAGGCCTGAGGGTGAATCAAGCCCATAAAGTAGCCCTGAAATGATAGATGACTGAGGCAAAGACTGTAGTAAGCCTATGAAGGTTACTAGAAATCTGCAGATGAGTGTGACATTTTGTTGGTAGTTACCTACCACTGACCACAGATTGCAGTGGATGCTGGCCAATGCAACTGATTTCTATAAAGTCTTAATGAATGCTCTGTGTAAGTACAGATACTTTTATTTAACTCCTGAGATTTTATAATGTGACACAATGCAAAGCACCAGTTCATTAGAAATTGCCAATTAACCCATGCCGCTCCTTTATCTGGAAAAAATGTAACTAGATCACTTTGAAACACATTAATGCCCTGATTTACTAAAGCTTTTCTTCCTATTCTGGGTCTATAGCAAATGACATTAATGAATCAGGACTTGAATAAACTTTTATGTTGGGGGAGTCTTATTTCCCTGGGTTTTATATTATGCTTCTTTGAATCCATTTATAATTTTAAAATGTGTTTACTCCAATTTAAAATAAATCAACTAAAGTGGTCAAAGCACCTAAAATACATGTGAATTCATTGTGCAGGATCTCAAACAAGTCTGTGTCTCAAGAGAAACCCCATTGAAAAGTCTTACAGCAACTTGCCTCATCTCTTTTCCTAGATAAATATTTCTAAGTTCTGGGCAAAGCCTTTTCTTTCCAGTAAATGTCATTTAATGCAAGTTTTTAAACTGTGACATCATAAGAAGAGATATGCCACATGTAAATCCTAAATGTGTTCAGTGCTCCATATTTGTGTACTTATATTATCTTATCATCCTTTTAATAGCAGAACAAATTAGTCATATGCTCTGATTTTGTACACATTATGCTGAGGCATGCCCACTCTAATATGTTTCCTGATAAATGCTAACCCTGTCAGAGCACAAATCTTATTTGGTTTCCAGTTAAAAGTCAAGGGAGAAAGAGAGCTGAGTCTGCAGTAGGATTGCTTACAAGGGTAGAACTGAAGATTTATTATCAAATTTCATTAAAAATTATGGAGGACCCCAGTCGTCAAGGTTAGGAAATTATAATTCAAGACAGGAAAACAGGTCAAGAGAGCATGCAGGCTCTTGGCATTAGCAATGCAAGAATAGGAATGACTTCATGATGTTGCCTATCAAATTCATGTATATCACCATACAGCATGACTCTTGTATATTTGTTTATTATGGTTCATTGATGTGTGATGGCATGAGTAGCTCATAGCTTTAAATCAATCATTAATAGAAATAGGTATAGCAAGCAAGCTCACTGGTCCTCTCCCTGGTATAAAATACAGATAAATTAGCTGACAAGTGCTGTTGTATAGACACCCAAAGTAAGTTTCTGGAAATGACTTACATAAGTGAAATCAATAATGCTTGCCAAACAAAGAGCATGACTTTGAAATCATTTTAAGTATATAATATTTTCATAAAGAGTGATAATGATGATAAATTACACCCAGCAAAATTCTATCCTCAGGTCTAAATCGAAGAATACAAAGGGTATGTTATGGCAAAACTTAAGGAAACTGAGAATTAATGTAGCAATTAGAGATGTGCTTCGGGTTAGGATTTCATCTCGGGTTTCGTTTCGCCCCCCCCCGCAGGAATTTCGTTTTACCCGTGGTTCAGGTTTTTTTGCAGGGGGGGCCCCCGGTTTTTGGGTTAGTGCACGCTAACTAACATTTAGTGCATGCTAACTGCCGATAGTGCTCACTAACATGGCAGAGTTAATGCGCACTATCGGGAGTTAGTGCGCACTAACCCGAAAATGATTTTTTTCTGAAATTTCGGAAAAAATTCAATCATTTTTTGGTTCTCCCAAACCATTCCGAATTAGACAATTTTGTTGAAATTGCCTAAATTGTGAAAACTGATTGCACATCCTTATTAGTAATAGCCTTCACAGTGGAAAAATCTATTTCCAGGTCAATGCTTATCATTGTTGCCACTGCTACTACTACTACTACTACTACTACTACTACTACTTCTCTATTTATCATTACTAAAGTGCTACTAGATAGACACACTTTTGCACTGATAATGAAAAGAGAAAGTCCCTGCTCCATGGAGCTTACAATCTAATCAAGACAAACCTACATGAAAAACAAGAGTCAATGGGAGTGGATTTGCTGTAGGGAAGTGGCTAGAATTTAAAAGCAGCCTGAAAAAGGGTGAGGTTTTAAACTGGATTCAAATATAGACAGAAAGGGAGCATGATGCACTGACTCAGAAAGTCTGTTAGTCATTTTAATTTTGGATTTAGCAAGCACCGTTTGATTGGTAGCTCAAGGCCCATTACATTAAGGTATAGTAAGTCTTTCCCTGTCCCCTGACGGCTTACTATTTAAAGTTTATCCCTGAGGTAATGGAGGGTGAAGTGACTTGCCCAAGGTCACAAAGAGGCCAATGCAAAAAAAGAACGCTGAAGGCAGGCACTGAGTATTCAGTGCCTACTTTCCTAGAGCGCCCCCAGGCACTTCTCCTGCAGACGCCATGAAGTATTTAAATTAGGGTTCACATAATGGGATTAGATAGCGCCTACCTAACCCGCATCCAAATGCGCTTGGCTGAGCGCACTGTATTGCATCGGCCCCCAAAGAGTGTCAGCATGATTTGAGCCCTGGCCTCTGATGTTTGGAGCCCACTGATCTAACTACTAGGCTTCTCCTTCACGCCAGGCATATATTACTATAAGGTGGAAAGTGTAGAGTTGTGATTTGGTGCTAGAGGAACAGGGAACAGATAAAAGTGACTTGTTCATGAGAAAGGGCACCGGAAGAAAGAAAAGTAGATAATTTTTCTTTTATTTATTTTGAATTGTTACTCATGATACGGGTAATTGAAGATTATAAAATGTAAAGGTACCAGAAGCACTGGGGTCTTGGAGGGGGAAGAGGGAGGAGAGGGAGAGGATGGGGCCACATTTTAAGAAAAATCAGAACCAGGAAGGGGCAAGGGAAGGAGAAGGGGTGCAAAAGCTCAGATTCTAGTTTTTTCATACCTGGAGGGGTTTTTGGGTAGGGGGTCAGGCCAGAAGGCACATTCTTTTCACCTTTGAGTGGGGGGCATGTATTCAGGCTGCTAGGCCCACTCACTAACTTTTGATTTTTATCAGGCCATTTTTGCTTAACCAGTTATATTCTTTTGAATATTGCCACTTAAGAAACCATGCAAATATCGTAGTTAGCCAGCTAAGTTAATTGGCAAACTCATCCCCGCCCCAGAATACTCCCAACATGTCCCTTTCTTATTTGGCTAAATCTTAACTGGATAAGTAGGGGTGATATTCAAAACTCATCAATTATCTTGATACTTTGTGAATTATCCAGCTAATTGGATTTGAATATTGACCTCAATTTAAAAATAGAAGCAATAAAAAGATTCATTTTGACAATAGAGGGTCTCAAAAAACTACTGATTCAGTTCTGCAAACAACATAAAGAAAATGCAAGTGAATTAATTCAGAAAATAAATAACATGCAGCAGAATGTTTGTATGAACTATGAAGTCACATGTTTCTGTAGCAATATTTAAGGCACCGAAGATGATGCCAGTAATGACCCACTCTCTCTCAGTCACTTTGTGTTTGGGGTTTGGCACTGAAGGCCTAACAAAAGATCCAGGGGTAGATTTTATAATTTTGCGTGAGCGCGTATTTTTGTTCGCGCACCAGGCACAAACAAAAGTTTGCTGGATTTTATAAGATACGCACGTAGCCGCGCGTATCTTATAAAATCTGGGGTCGGCGCACGCAAGGGGGTGCACATTTGTGCAACCTGCGCGTGCCGAGCCCGGCGCGTGTTGCCTGTTCCCTCCGAGGCCGCTCCAAAATCGGAGCGGCCTCGGAGGGAACTTTCCTTCGCCCTCCCCCCACCTTCCCCTCCCTTCCCCTACCTAACCGACCCCCCCGGCCCTATCTAAACCCCCTCCCTACCTTTGTTGCCAGATTTACGCCTGCTGAAAGCAGGCGTAAATCTGCGCGCGCCAGTGGGCTGCTGGCACGCTATCACCCGACCTGGGGACTGGTCCGGAGGCCGCGACCATGCCCCTGGGCCGGCGCCACGCCCCCTGTCCCGCCCCAAACTGCCCCCTGACCCCAGTCCCGCCCTCCAGACACGCCCCCTCCCCACCCCTTTTACGAAGCCCCGGGACTTACACGCGTTCCGGGGTTGTGCGCGTGCCGGCGGCCTATGCAAAATAGGCGCACCAGCGCACGAGGGCCCTGTGCTCGTAAATCCGGCCAGATTTACTCGTGCAGGGCATTTAAAATCCGGCCCCCAGGCTTCTGTTTGCTTCCTGAAATGAAAGTAACAATGGGGGTCATTTATCAAAATGCATGCGATAGCACCATATTGTATTGTGTGATGTGAAGAGCTATTGCACAGACTTAACAACACCGTTTGGATAGCATTAAGCTGTGTGATAGCTGCCATGACTGGGTGGTAAGGTTTTATTGCCTTGCACAATGTCTCCCGCAAGGCCTATTTTAGATGAATTGAGAGAGCGAGAGAGAGAGAGAGAGACTGGCCATAAAGGCAACTCCCTAGATAGGTATTTGTATCCCTATGGTAGGCCCACCTAGTAACTTGAGGTGAGGTTTAGGTATCAGTGTAGGGGGTTAGGGGCCCCTTTGACATTTAATGTTAGACGTACGAACAGAATAGTTCTCTCTTGTGAACATTTGATGACCCTCGGAGTGAGGAAAATCACTCCAAGATGAGATATCATCTTGATGTCCATCAAGCTAGGTTGAGAGAACATTGCCCAAATCTCATCTTGGAGTGATTTTCCTCACTCCGAGGGTCATCAAATGTTCACAAGAGACCACTGTTCTGTTCGTACATCTAACATTGAAGGTCAAAGGGGCCCCTAACCCCCTACACTAATACCTAAACCTCACCTCGAGTCACTAGGTGGGCCTACCATAGGGATACAAATACCTATCTAGGGAGATAATTTTATGGCCAGTCTCTCTCTCTCTCTCTGGCAAATTGCAATAAAATGAATATTTGCATAAACCATGCCCCTTTTGTGATACTTACCACATTTTGATAAATCTAGGCCAATGTTATCTCTCTGAGCTTTTCTGGGAAGGAATTCCAGAAGGCAGGTGGGGCTCCTGAGAAGGAACTGTTTCAAGTATCTATTCTTGTGATTGCTTTTGAGCACAGAATCGACATAAAAAATTGTAGTGGGGATCTCAGAGTTTTAGAAGGCATGATTAGAAATACCCTTTCTATACAAGCCCATTTCCTCTTAGAGCTTTGAACATCATAGACAGCATCTTGAATTTTGTTCTTAGTAACCAATGTAGTTTTTGTAGGACAGTGTGATGTGATCATGTTATTTGCATCCTTATGTAATTCATGTAGTGGACTTTTGTATCCCTTGGAGTTTGTAGAGTGCATTATCTGCTGACCCTTGTACAGTGTGCTGCAATAATCCAGTCATGTAGTTACTGTGGTGTGAACCACTGTGAGTAGTTTTGTCTTCTCGATGATTGGATGTAGCCTTTGAAGATTTCATATTGGAAAGTAGTAGCTGTTTACTGTTTCCTGGATTTGCGAGAGCATGGTGAGTGTTGAATTTAGTAAGACTTCAATAAGACTCCAAGGTTTTTGACTTGTGTTTTTAACTGGAGTCCCTAAGTTTTCAATGGGATTTTCCAATCCAGGACTTGTTTATGTTTGTTTTGTGCCTAACAAATCTCAGTTTTGTTGGGATTCAGATGGAGTTTATTTTTCAGTCCATTCTTGGATGGCTGCAAGATATATGCAAAGCTTCTTTACAGCTGTTTGTGAGTACAGATCCATTGGTAGTATAAACTGGAATCATCCACATAAATATTGGCTTTTATGTCTAAAGAACAGATCAGCTGTGCTAGTAGTTTGAGATATATGTTGAATAGCACTAGTGATAATATGGAGCCTTGGAGTACCCCACAATCTAATATCTAAGGTGCTGATGTGTGGTCAGCGAAATGTACGTTTGTCTGTCTGAAAGTAAGGAGTTGAGCCAGGTAAGACCTTGTTACTTAGACAAGGTGAGATAGGTTAGTAGTTAGAGCAATGGATTAGGACCCATGGTGTGGTGATATCTCAGGAGATCATCCAAAAGTCCAAGTAAGACTGTTTATGCTCCATGGTATTTACTGAATCCTGAGTGATATAGATCTAGCCAGTTCTTTAGTTCAGCTCTTACTGAATTTTATATTAACTTCCCTAAGAAAGAAATATTTGAACAACAGGTGATTGTTTTCCAGTTTGTCTGTATCCAGGTTTGATTCTTTGTAAGTACCCACAGTATGGCTTTTGTTTAGATCTGACGGAGGAATGTATGATTTTGGTTGCCCTGGTTGTGAGGCCTTCACTTGCTAGCTTTACTAGCTTGGATGGACATGGATCTAGGATGCAAGTTGTTGGACATAAGACAGCTAGAGTCTTTCTGAGACCATCTTCTGTGACTGGCGTAATGATTCCCATATCTCTTGCTTGTTTATCATGGTCAGACTTATCTTTATCCCTGGGAGAGGGAGGTCTTGATGGTGTCAATGTAGGTCCTTGATTTTGTTCTCAAAGAAGGCAGCAATCTTATTTGCTGTAAGTTTCAGTTTAGCAATGAAATTTAGTTGTAGTGAAGGTTTTATCAAGTCATTTACTATTTCACATAATTTCGTGATTGGGTTTAGGCTTGTGCAATACACTGTGAAAAATATGTTGTTTTGGCCTTTATTATGACCTTTTAGCAGAGGCATGCCTAGAGTATTTGGCTCTTGGGGCACCCCCACCCCATATATAATTTTAAAATTTCCTAAACATTGATATAATATTTCAAAACAGCAGACACATGAAATAACACCCAATAATCAAAACTAATAAGGATTTTAAAAATCTCCTACTCTCCATCCTAAGATTGTTGTAGACTTGGAGCACACATGCCCACATACAAACACACAGACACACAGTATGCTTCCTCTCTATCATACACACACATACATGCTTGGTGAGAGACAGAGGGAGCATGTGTGTGTATGACACACACACACACATGTTGTACCTCTCTCTCACTCACAGACATGCTTCTTCCATCTCTCACACTCATACGCTTCCTCTGTGTCTCTCTCATACACTAACACACAAACACACACACTTCCTCTCTCTTTCACACATGCACACATGCAGACAAAAACTGAACAAGAAACCACAAGCCAGATTCTGTATGCAGTGCAACAATGTAAAAGCAGAAAATCACTATTCCTCAAAACAATACAATCAGAAAATATAAATTAATCAGAATAGTAAAACCAAACTTTAAAATATACTTTTCAAAACAGCTGATGAATAGAATAATATTCAATATTTAGAAGCTCCTGTACAAATTTTAAAACATTTCCTAATCATCGATAAAACATTTTAAAACAGCTGACATCAAATAAAACCTAGTAGTTACAACTAATAAGGATTTTAAAAATCAACCACTTTCCATACCTGTCACCCTGAGATTATCGTGAACTGGGGGTACAGACACACACACACACACAGACATAAACAAAATATGCTCCCTCTGTCTCTCACACACATAAATGCTTGATGAGAGACAGAGGGAGCTTGAGTATGTGTGTGTGTGTGTGTGAAAGAGACAGACACACACGTTTCCTCCGTCTCTCTCTCACACATACATGCTACTTCTGTATCTTTCTCACATGATTCCTGTCTCACCCATGCACCCACACACATACTTCTTCTCTCTCACCTTCACTACCACCCACACACACAGGCAACCTCTCATATACTCACAAAGGCACCCTCTCACACATATGTACCCACATGCACACGCACACTCACGTTTCTATACTCTCACTGTCTCATACACACACAGGCATCCTCTCATACATACACACAAACACACACACTCATACACCCACACCCACCCACACACACACACACCCTCATACACTGGCACTTACTCTCACAGGGACAGTCCTGGAAGAAAAATGGCACTGATCACCCATTTCTCCTATCATGTGACAAAGGCTACCTAATGGGACTGAGAGCCCCTGTCACAAGATAGGATTGGAATAATGGCAGCCACTGGGCAAGAATCAGGCGGTCACTCTTGGGCCCCGCTAGACCACCAGAAAACATTTGGTGAGTACTGGAGGGTCAGAAGTGTGGGTTAGGCTGGGAGAAGGGGGTTAGATGGTGGGTGGGGCTCAATATTTTAATAAATTGGAAAGGTTGGAGCAAGATCTGTTTTAATTTTTTTTGTTTAAATGAAACAAGAAACAAAAAACTGATCCAGGGGTGGACCCAAAATGACCCACCCTCGAAACTAAAACAAAATGACATAACATTTTTTGGGCTACCACCCCTAAAATATATTAAAAAGCAATGGGCTCAGAACATATCCCTGTAGCGCTCCAATATACACCTTTCTCCATTGGCCCTAGTCTCTCTTTTTATTTTTTAAACAGTTTGCAATTCACAATAGGACACTGGACCCTATCCCTTGACTTTTTAATTCCAAAGAATCATGCAGTTGCAGGCTGGACTCCGGGGCAGGCCTGTAGGGCAAGGCTTGGGTTTATCTTCTGCTTAGCCAGCCTCCCTTCCCTGCAGGTTGAACCCTTGGGTTCTGGTGGCTGGTGGAGATGGCTTCTATGGCAGAACATCATGGTGAGTCAGACTGGGAGAGGCAAGATAGGCTGGATGAGTCTGGAGAGGCTGGAAAAGGCAGGGCAGGTACAGGCAGAAACTGAAGACAGGCACTGCCTAGATGTTGTGGAAGAGACAGGCTTGAAGCTGAGTATTGAATACTGGAGCAGACTGGACAAGGCTGGACAGACACAGGCTGGAACTGTGAACTGGATACTCTGTACAAGCTAGGACAAGATACAGACTCAGGCTGGGGACTGGATGCAGCTCAGAATGGGGACAGGATGCAGGTTCATACTGGGGATTGGATACAGGCTTAGGAAGAGGATTAGATGGAGTGTTCAAGCTGAACCAGAGACAAGGCAGGAACTGGGAAACAGACAAGGAAATGGACAGGGCAGTGCAAGACAAAACAAGGAGTGGACAGGACTAGATTAGATAGGGAAAGGACTGGACTAAAGAGAACAGGCAACAATGAACATGGAAGCTCAACAGAGCTCAAAGCTGGGTATGAGATTCCAGCAAACCCAGAGGCCGTAAGGTAAGGCAGAGAGGCCCATGGGGCCAGAGAGCAAAGCAGAGAGGCCTGGGAGCCAGAGACCAAGTCAAGGATGTCTGGGAGGCCATAGAGCAAAGCAAGAATGCTTGAGAGGCCAGAAAGCAAAGCAAAGAGGCCTGTGAGGCCACATGTTGAAGCAGGAGGCCAAGAGAGGCCACTGGGCAAGACAGAAAGTATGGATAGGCTGCAAGGCAAGACAGGAGACCTACGTAGGCTGCAAGACAAGATAGGTGGCCTGAGTAGGCTGCAAGGCAAGATAGGAATGGGGCTGTGGCATGGGCAGTGAGGCAGACCTTGGCAAGCCTATAGGCAAGATTCACCTGCATGGAAAGCAGGTGCAGTAGGTGAAACCATGAAACTAATAAGTCTTTCTTGAGGGACTTTGTCAAATGCTCTGCCTGCCTCTGTGGTCCTGAACGTGGAATGGGAACATTTCTGAGAATGCTACACTGGAGGTACTGGATTTCAACTTTCTACCTAAAACCTAAACTTGGCTTCTAGAACCTCCCTCCTGCCCTTTCCAATGTCATTGGTACCCAGATGTACCAAGACAGCTGGCTCTTCCCCAGCACTATGAAAAATCCTATCTACATGACATGTGAGGTTCACCATCTTCGCACCAGGCAGGCAAGTTACCAAGTGATCCTCATGTCCATCAGCCACTCAACTATCCACAATCCTAATAATCAAATTACCAACTACAAAATCCATCCTAACCCTTCACTCCTGGGTATGTGCCCCTGAAAACATATCATCGGTGCAAGAAGATACTACATCACCTTGAGGGCAGGTCCTAGCTACAGGATTGCTTCCTGTCTCACCAAGGTGATGCTCTCCTTCCAGTTGACCTTTCTCCTCAAAGGTAGCACAGGGGCTACCTGATTGAAGATAGAACTGCTCTACCAATGTCCCAAAGGTCTCCTCTATATTCTTCTCTGTCTCTCTTAGGTCCTCCAGGTCTGCAATTCTAGCCTCAAAAGATTGAACTCATAGTCTGAGGGCTAGGAGCTCTTTGCACCTAGTGCACACATACAAACTCTCTCCAGCCGGGAGATAATCATACACGTGCCACTCAGTGCAAAAGACTGGAAAGCCTCTCTCTCTCTCTATTGGACTTCTATCTGCTTCTTAATTTAGTTGATTCATTATTGAGTTTAAATTTCTAAGGGAGTAGGGATATAAAGCTAATGTAAAGTACTTTTAGTCTATTGATTTATTTTATATTTGTCTGCCAATGACCCTCAAAACACTACAATTAATCTACTTATATTCACCTATTTACCACCTTATTGACTTTTGTTTTGAAGTAAATTCTTTGTGAATAAAACCTGTAGTAAATTTACAGTAAACAGTTGTAAAGTGCACTTCAAGTCTTCTTCTGTTGCAAGAGATGCAGGGCCTCTAGAAGCTGGGGCTGTGGAGATTGAAGCCTGGATTGTTTATGATGACCTCTGGAATCCTCGACTGGGAGCTACTGGGTAACTTATGCAGATGAGCCTTCTGGTTCTCTTCTGCTGCAAGAGGAAACTGGGGCTGTGGAGATTGAAGCCTGGATCATTTGCAGTTACTCTGGTGCAGTGTTGCCAGATTTTAAGCAGACGGTATAGCCCAAAGTAAGATAGTTTACTTTGTAACCCAAAATTAGCTCAAGTATCCTGGGAAAAATGGTTCCTACCTTCAAATAGCCCAATCTTCAAAAGACAAAATAAAAGCTAAGATACATGGTATTTTCAATAATTTTATTTCTGATGTATTAAAACACAAATTTTTTTGTGTATCAATAGTATGGGAACAGGTGAATGAACAAAACCACATAAAGCAAAATTGAAAACAACTAAGTTTTGTAATTAAAAAAAAATCCTAAGTGTTCACAAAACTTTAGACATTAACAAAGCAGTTTTTGAAAGGCATTTCCATACAAAAAAAATAAAAGTAACTATAGTTGTCAAATGCGCTACTGTCAAATTTAGCCAGCAGCTCATGAGGAGGTACAAACTATGCTGAGGTCAAGCTATTTCCATATAATCCAAACCAAATGTGCAATATGTTGGACAATAATTTGAGCCCCAGTCTGTTTTGAGAGCTAACTTTCAGAGGTTTCATCTGAGAGAACACTTTCAACTTGTGCATTTGACACTGGAAGTAACAGCATCCTGACTACACCTAGTGCCATCTCTCGAAAGCAATAATTGACAGTAGCATCCCAGTATTTGTACACTTGTATTGGGTAAGGGGAATGGTGATTTTTGCCATGTAGTCTGGATTACACAAACACACTAATAAAAACAATGACTCATAACTATTACAGCTTATGGGAATAATAAGGAAGGAAGTCACCTGCTGTATTGCCAGTCCTAGAGGTTCATACGAATCACGTGATACTGAAGGTAGATGTTGGCTTCAAAACATTTATTTTTCAGTCTAGCTAAGACTAGCTAAGCAGAAAGTGTTTGCATACGTAGCTCTAGTATTGAATTACTGACAATACTGACTAATTATAGTATACAGAAATAAGAAAAGTAGCAGAATTATATTTACACACTTTCCTTTCGCATTATGCTGGGAGAATTCTCTCCTTCCCCCCTTTGCTGCAGGATATTTTCTGAGGGAACACAAGCCCGGGGAACCACCATCAGGAAGGGTCCCAATGTATTCTGCCTTTCACTATCATTATATACCATTCTTTCCTTTGATATGTGCTCAAAGCAGCATGCTTATCAAATTGGCTATCCGCCACGCTCACCCACACTATCCTCAGTGGAAATAGCTTCCCTGTTTACATGTACGGGTCCCACACATCGAGTCTGCAGCTGTTTCTCTGGGTTTTTTTTACTTATGTCAAGGCAGCAGAGAATATCTGTCTCATCATAAACCCTAGCTTTACCATCACATCTAGATGTCTTCATGCTGTAACTATATATACACTAAATATCCAAACCACAGCACTTCCATGTTTTCTTTTTCTGTAAATTTAATTGATGAAACGGCCTGCAGTTGTGATTTAAGCTCTTCTGTCGGGCATGTGAAAAATTGTCCTGGAAGTTCACTTAGAAATGGTATTACATCCGACAGTGTCACCTTTGGGTTTAAGAGTTCTAATTTCTTTGGTATATCCAATGATGCGGGAAGTCTTATTTGATACTGGATCAGTATTTGACTCGCCTGGTGACAATTGTCTCTTTAGCACCAGCATGTAGTTTGCTTGCATCCAGATTTTTCTGGAATATAATTCCAAGATCTGAATCAGCTCAGGACACTGGAGGTCTGCAAATCAAAACTGAGCAACTGATTTCCATTGTTTATTCTTATAACATATGGCTTTATAACCATTTCGAGCACTGACAAATAAAGCCTATGCGGATCATGGAACCATGGCGAACGTACCTCCTGATTCCAGCTAGAAAATTTTGTTGACTGCTACAATTTCATTAAGGATAAGCTTCAGAAAAGTCAAGTAAAGAAAGTTCAGCTCATCACTGTACATTTCATTTAGTAACTGAGCAGAGTAGCAGCGCTCCACAGACGATGCTTGGCCGAAGTGAAACTTCAGTGCATCAAACTATTGCAAGATCCGCTGTTCGCATTCTGCTGTAACAAGTCATCTTGTACAGCTAGGAGAAATAACTTTAAGTAGTGAGGCTCCATCTAAAGTTTGGTGCTTCTCCCTATAGTCAGCTTGTCTTCTTGTAGAATAAGCAAACCAGTTATATGTTTCCTTGATCATAAAGTCCACATTGCCAGGAAGGATTTGCATGTTTTTTGAGCCACAATATCAAGAACATGGGACATATAATGGATAAGCTTTAAAGCAGGCTGCTTATCTTATAAAACTGTTTAGACGGAATGATTCTTGCCACACATTACACTAGGTCCATCTGTTGCAATTCCAATAAAATTTTCAATTTTAAGACCAATATTTTTGTATGAAATTAACAATAGCAAGTGATATATAAATTGTATTTGCTTGGGATAATTCAATCATGCTAAGGTACGTGCTGATAAACTTCTCATTGACATGACAAGTATTTAATACATAGGCAAAGACGATTCTGCATTGAAATGTCTGTTGACCCGTTAATCAGTAGAGATAATATGGAGTTGCGCCAACTCCATCAAGCAACTGCTGTTTGAAGTTTGGTCCTAAAATGAAATTAATAATTGCTCTGCATTTTGTATGATGCATTTTAAAGTGATCCAATTTCATCCTGAAGAATTTCTCTCAACTCATCCACAGCATTTATAGATGTTTTAGCAGTGACATAAGTTGCGATCCTTAATTCCTGACATTTCTGTTCATGCTACTTGGTCGAGTAGCAGAAACACCAAAAGATATTATCATTCCTGCAGAAGCACACAATTTACACGATGCCTATTTGCTGCTGCATGCATTTTTAAATTGTGATGATTCACAAGATTTGATTTCACTTGACAGTGGAACCAAGGCAATCCATTTATTTATATTTAGCTCTGAATAAGACTACCATGCCATTCTATTCTACTTTCTGTACTGCAACCATTTACCTATTTTCTGGTTCTGAAACCAGAAATAAAAAATTATCGTATGATTATCTCAGAATTACCTTATTTTCCCTAAAGTTATTGTATGTGGCTAAATAGAAAAAAAAATGCTATTTTGGTTCCACAGGTAACACAGCAGCATACTGTGGGTAGCATGGTCATGCAGCAAATCAGACTCAGGTAACTCTGGGAAAAGGAGGTTGCACATGCATTTAACCAGAAAAGCACCCACTTCTGCAAGGCTATCCCCAGCAGGGCCGGTGCAAGGGTATTAGGCACCCTAGGCAAACCTTACAGTCTGGCGTCCCGTCCCGATACACAATTTTAAATTATGCATTTATAACATATTTTACATGAAAAATGACATTCTGAGGTAAAATTTATATACAAATTGTTGTGATAATTTCATGCACTGTTGTGATGCCAACAAGAAAACTTTGCATCTTGGAATTCATATGGCATCATACCTATTATGATATATTTTGGCATGGTCCTCCCGTATCAACACAATACTATCTGCCAACACTCAAAGAATGATACAATTTGACACTTTTCAGGTCAGTTAAGGTCAGTTTAGGAATGAATATGTATTCCTATTGGCTGCCCTCTTATTTATTCATGTTACCAAGCTTCCCACTGACAGTATATGGGGGATGGGAAATGGAAACAGTTGGTAGCTTGACAAAACAAGTAATGTGATCAGTCAATGTGACTAGAACTTGTGCCCTAACCATGATACCAGGGGTATTGTGATCTTCCTGCACACAGTGCCCTATTCCTGACACCGGGGGTGTTGGGATCTTCTTGCACACATCCCGGTATCAGGGATAGGGCACTGCATGCAGGAAGATCACAACACCCCTGGTATTAGGGATAGGGCACTGCATGCAGGAAGATCACAACACTCCTGGTATTAATAGGGATAGGGCACTGCATGCAGGAAGATCACAACACCCCTGGTATCAGGGATAGGGCACTGTGTGCAGGAAGATCACCCCGGAGGAGTGAGGGTCAGGCAGCTCCCCCCTGTCTGTGAAGCCAGCCTCTCACTAGTAATGCAGGGAGGGAGCTGTCTCAGACTTCACCATCCTCCTCCCCCCCCCCTCACCCACACACCATTCACTAGCTGGGACATGGGGGAAGTCAGGAGTGAGGGTCAGGCAGCTCCCCCCTGTCTGTGAAGCCAGCCTCTCACTAGTAATGCAGGGAGGGAGCTGTCTCAGACTTCACCATCCTCCCCCCCCCCCTCACCCACACACCATTCACTAGCTGGGACATGGGGGAAGTCAGGAGTGAGGGTCAGGCAGCTCCCCCCTGTCTGTGAAGCCAGCCTCTCACTAGTAATGCAGGGAGGGAGCTGTCTCAGACTTCACCATCCTCCTCCCCCCCCCCCTCACCCACACACCATTCACTAGCTGGGACATGGGGGAAGTCAGGAGTGAGGGTCAGGCAGCTCCCCCCTGTCTGTGAAGCCAGCCTCTCACTAGTAATGCAGGGAGGGAGCTGTCTCAGACTTCACCATCCTCCTCCCCCCCCCCCCCTCACCCACACACCATTCACTAGCTGGGACATGGGGGAAGTCAGGAGTGAGGGTCAGGCAGCTCCCCCCTGTCTGTGAAGCCAGCCTCTCACTAGTAATGCAGGGAGGGAGCTGTCTCAGACTTCACCATCCTCCCCCCCTCCCTCACCCACACACCAGTCACTAGCTGGGACATGGGGGAAGTCAGGAGTGAGGGTCAGGCAGCTCCCCCCTGTCTGTGAAGCCAGCCTCTCACTAGTAATGCAGGGAGGGAGCTGTCTCAGACTTCACCATCCTCCCCCCCCCCCCTCACCCACACACCATTCACTAGCTGGGACATGGGGGAAGTCAGGAGTGAGGGTCAGGCAGCTCCCCCCTGTCTGTGAAGCTGTCTCAGACTTCACCATCCCCCCCCCCCTCACCCACACACCATTCACTAGCTGGGACATGGGGGAAGTCAGGAGTGAGGCCAGCCTCTCACTAGTAATGCAGGGAGGGAGCTGTCTCAGACTTCACCATCCTCCTCCCCCCCCCCCTCACCCACACACCATTCACTAGCTGGGACATGGGGGAAGTCAGGAGTGAGGGTCAGGCAGCTCCCCCCTGTCTGTGAAGCCAGCCTCTCACTAGTAATGCAGGGAGGGAGCTGTCTCAGACTGGTATCAGGGTTAGGGCACTGTGTGCAGGAATATCACAACACCCCTGGTGCCAGGGTTAGGGCACTGTGTGCAGGAAAATCACTTAAAATCTACACTTACCAACAATCAATTACATATATTTGAACTGTGTACAGTTCCAGCCAGGACCACCTTTCTAAAATGCACAGTGATTGGCAAATTCAACATGCACTAGCATTTCAGGTGCCTGCTAACAAAAATAATAAACAAACAAGTTCTAGTCACGTGAGTGCTGATCATTACATTACTTTTTTTGTCAAGCTTCCAACTGTTTCCATTTCACATCCCCCCAACCATTACCTCAGTATTAGCCTTGGTAACATCAATAGATAAGAGCACAGCCAGCCAATAGGAATACATATTCATTCCTAAGTGACCTTTACTGACCTGGGAAGTGTGAACACTTTGTTTCATTTTCTGTTGGTGTTCGTTAGTTTCCAGTTCCATTTCCCATCCCCCCAACCATCACCTCAGTGGTAACCTTGGTAACATCAATAGATAAGAGGGCAGCCAGCCAATAGGAACACATATTCAT
This sequence comes from Rhinatrema bivittatum, assembly GCF_901001135.1. Taxonomy (NCBI): domain Eukaryota; kingdom Metazoa; phylum Chordata; class Amphibia; order Gymnophiona; family Rhinatrematidae; genus Rhinatrema; species Rhinatrema bivittatum. Next base: position 53,691 of record NW_021821274.1, read on the forward strand.
TCCTAACTGACCTTCAGTGACCTGGAAAGTGTTTATTTGTATCATTTTCAGTTAGTGCGCACTAAATCGAGTTAGTGCGCACTAACTGGGAGTTAGTGCGCACTAACTCCCGTTAGTGCGCACTAACACGATTTAACGATTTTTAACGATAAATCGTTAGAATTTCTATTGTATCGTGTTCTATAACGATTTAAGACGATATTAACATTATCGGACGATAATTTTAATCGTTGAAAAACGATTCACATCCCTAATCCTTAGTCACCACCAGGCCAAAAAGAAATCTCCCCTCATCTCGTCTCTTACCTCCTGTGGTGGTCCTCTAATTCTTCAAGCCTCTCTAGGTAGGTGAAGTGGGGAGGTCCAGCAGCTTTTATTCTAAATGAAAGGAAGAGGAACTCAATAAGGCAAAGAAATGTGCAAGGAGACATTCCAACAGATATAGCTAGATCTGCTGCTTTAAATGAAATCCTGAGGAGCACCACTCATCCTCATCCTCATCCTCATGTTGCAGCCAAATCTGCAAATCCCCAGCAGTAGTTGATTCCATCCACTGGTAGCATCCACAACAGTGCAATAGGTAAATAAATCATGGGCAAAAGCACTCCAGCATCACAAGCTGCCCTCCCCAAGAGCAAAGAGCACCTCAAATGGCTCCAACCCCACACTACAGATAGTAAACAGGCCTAAAAGAAGCAAAAGCCGTCAATTCTCATTGCTATTTCATTATTTCTGCCCATAAAATAGCAAATATCTAGAGTTTAGTGCCATGGTCAAATGAATATCATTTTGTTTCAACTATGAAATTTTTTTTTTCTAATGCCAGCAGAATTGCCCAGGAGTGCCATTTTGTGCATTTGTGATATGGATTGACTATCACTACAATAGTGTGGCAGACCCTCCTGACATCTGGTCAGGCCACTAGATGTCATTGTCCCTGTCTTTAGAAAACACTTAGTAAGAAGCCATCCATCCCTCTCAGTCCCTCCCACCTGGGGGGGGGGGGGGGATTGGGAGTTTGAGGAAGCATTCAGATGGTAAAGATGTATTTTTTTCCACACTCTGGTTGGGCTTTCCAGTTTCACCCAAAGGAGTTTATTTTAGAAATGACACCTCCCAGTGCATTCCCCCTCTAAGAGTCTTTCTTATAATTTCAGAGAGATAGATTTGTAAGCCTGATACCCTTTAGCGGCAAAAGGGCTCTCACCAAGGGACCAAAGACCTGTGATCCTATTCTAAACCTTAGGTAGGCAAGCACCCGTGGTGGATCCTGCTGCGAGAGACAGTGAAGGCAGAAGAGAGATCTGGTTTAAGATTTAAATTATTTGTTTTGGACTTTAGTAGAGTGGGGAAGTTTATGGATCCCCCTTTCCCCACTGTGGAAAGCTTGCCTGATCCCTCTGACTTTTCCCCAAGAAAAATCCCCAGGAAAAAACAACAATAAAAGATGAAAGGAACAACTAAACTAAAGGAAGGAAGAAGAATAATCATGAGATCCCATCCGCATTTCTTCCCAAGGCACCAGGACAGGCTGGGTATCCAAGGAGAAGATGATGTGTAAAGTTAGGATTTTTGCAGTAAATCTGGGGATACATCCACTAGGATTCCCGCTGGGAGAGTTATGCATATTTAAAATCACCATGGGCTCTAATTGAGGTCTGGATCAAGGACGCCTACTTACATAGGAAAGAACCCCCATGTACCATCAATCAGATATAAAACTCACACTTCTGGCTAATGGACTTTAATATATTATTACCAATCAGTAAACTTTTATTTAAACCCAGACCTGGTCCTGTCTGCTTATTACAGCTTCTCACTTCATGGGAAGCACCACAACAGTACACCCACACAATAGGGACCTTTTTCCATTGACTGGCCATAAGCGAGAGCTTCCCCTCTCCCCCAAGGATTGAGAGTCAGTGTGGGATGTAATATGTTAGCCAGAGCAGCCCCAGAAGATATACATTAGTTGTGTGCCCTGAATGGAGTTACTACTCCTAAAAAAGGGGTTACAGTAGCTTCTTCTGTAGTATTTATTTATTTATTTATTTATTTATTTATTTAACACTTTTTTATAAAGGGTAGGCTGTGTATTCATAAAGGGGCGGATTTTCAGAGCCCTGCTCGCCGGTAAGCCTATTTTACATAGGCTTACCGGCACGCGCAGAGCCCCGGGACTCGCGTAAGTCCCGGGGTTTTCGGAGGGGGCGTGTCAGGGGGCGTGTCGGGGGCGTGCCCGAACCACGCGGCGTGCCGGGGGCGTGCCGGGAGCGTTTCGGGGGCGGGCCCGGAGGCGTGGTTACGGCCCGGGGCGGCCTGGGGGCGTGGCCGCGCCCTCAGGACCCGCCCCCAGGTCGCGTCCCAGCGCGCAGGAGGCCCACTGACGCGCGGGGATTTACGCCTCCCTCTGGGAGGCGTAAATCCCCCAACAAAGGTAAGGGGGGGGCTTAGACAGGGCCGGGTGGGTGGGTTAGGTAGGGGAAGGGAGGGGAAGGTGAGGGGAGGGCAAAAGGAAGTTCCCTCCGAGGCCACTCCGAAATCGGAGCGGCCTCGGAGGGAACTTCCGCAGCCTACCCCCGTTCCCTTGGAGGGAACGGGGGTAGGCTGCGCGGCTCGGCGCGCGCCGGCTATACAGAATTGATAGCCTTGCGCGCGCCGATCCAGGATTTTAGTGGATACGCGCGGCTCCGCGCGTATCTACTAAAATCCAGCGTACTTTTGCTTGCGCCTGATGCGCCAGCAAAAGTAGGCCTATTCGCATAGTTTGAAAATCTACCCCAAAGTGTAGCTAAAAACTATAATGGTAACCCTGATATTAGCTGCCCTTGTTGCAAATAATAACTTCTATGTATTGTACTTGAATATTTATGGGATAATTTATACATTTTTAATTAAATTTTATAATTTAGAACACCCCCCCCCCCTTATACTTCAAGCATGGCCAATTGATATTTTTTTAATTATATCTTGTTCAGTAACAGAAAGAATCTTATTTTCTAAAGCAGTCAGTTTTTCAGTACGGTCTTGAATCTTCTGATATTGATCACTAAGAGCCACTGACATATTTCCAGTGGAGCTCAGCATAGAGTCAATTCTAGATGAAAGACTGACTTCCAGCTTGGTGATGGCAACCCACAGGAAGTCCAGCATTACTGAGGCTGGCTTGATTAGATGACCAGAAGGAGTCGAGGAGCCCATTATGCCCTGAAGGGAAGCCCCTCTCTGGACAACAGGAAAAGTATTTGTTACACCCATCGGTCTCAGACGGCTGCGACCACTGAAGCTCACCTCTTTCTTTGCTGCCTTGTCAGTATCGGGGAAAATCGCGACCTCTGCCAGCAATTGCTGACCTGCCTGGCATTCCCGGGACAGCGTGGGCGCTACCGACCACCATCTTGCCCTAGGAATCACATAGGCGCGCGCGCGTAAGAGCCACTCATACATGTCATGGCGGGAACCTCGGGGACGTCCCCTCCTGATGACGTCTTCGCTCTGTTGTACTTAACCTGACTGGCCCTGCCTATCAACGAGTTATCAAGGAGTTCCCTCGTTGCTGAATCTGCTCTCGCTCATAGACTTCCTGTTCCTGCTTTTGGAGTGAGATGCCTTGGGTACCCGCTTCTCAGGGGCTTTTCTTCATCTCTGGCTATCCGCTCCTCGGAGAGCCTTCTGCCTTGGATTGCTGCCTGTCCCGCTCCTCGGGACCCTTCCTGGAGCTACCCTTCAGTGAGTACCTAACTCCACGGATCTACTCTACCAACTCCTGTGGGATCCTCTCCGGTGTATCCCATTCCTTGGGCCACTACCGAATTCTCTCTAGTAGGAGCTACTCTGGTGTAACCTGCGCTGCAGGTCACTACCACTTCATCTCCAGGACGCTCACCGTGTTCTGGTGCCTCGGACTTCCACCATTCCATTTCTGTGGGGAATCTCTCGGTGAACCCTGCGCTGCAGGCCATTACCATACCATCACTATGGAGTGTCTACCTGAGTATTTCCTGTGCTACAGGTCACTACCAAATCGTCACTACTGAGAGACTCCGGTGTACCTGCGCTGCAGGTCACGACCTATCATCACTACGAAGAGACTTCCTCAGCAAACCCCGCCCTGCAGGCCACTACTGGATCTCCTTCTCTGAGGTATTTCCTCTGGGTATACCCCTCTACTCTGACATCACCACTTCTCCTACACTCCCGCTCCGCATCGGCGGGCTGGGTTCTTCTATCTAGTAAAGACTCTATTCCACAGCTGTCTCTGATGTCTGCTGGGACCACGCCTCCCAACGGTGAGGTTCACAGGTCTCTTCACTGTGGGCATTATACCTCTCACCTCGGGCCTGGGTCCACACACTAACAAACCATAACAGTATCTTTGAGTACTGAAGCATTGTCCAGCAAACCCAACTGGCTAGGGCTCTTGGCCCTGGGTGAGGGAGGTCCAACGGGACTAAGGGAAGTCAACATCTCTGAAGGAACAGAACCATCAGGTTCAAGTTCCATGCCAGAAACCCCTTGGCTTGTAAATTGGAATACCTCCAGGATGGGCTGAGATATAGAGGAGGGCAAGGAAGGACCAGGAGGGAAGGTCCTAACAGAGCTTGAATTCAAACTGCAAAAGCATGATAAGGGGCGCGCCCCTTTGGCGAGTGGCTTTAGTGTGCCGGCGGCAGTGCACCACTGCATGCCACACTTTAAGTCCCGGGGAGATGACATCAAAAGGGGCTTTCCCTCTCCTGTCCACGCAGAATGATAATTATCAGCAGTGAAGGCACCAGATTGAAGCGCCTCACAGGAAGGCTTCAGCACTCTCTCCCATAGCAAGACTTGCACGCTGCGCTTTAAGTTCCTGGGAGATGATGTCAAAGGGGCTCTCTCTCTCCCGGCTACTCAGAATGGAAATTAGCAACAGTGAAGGAACCAGATGGAAACGCCTCACAGGAAGGCTTCAGCGCTCTCTCCCTGACCAATTGATATAATGCATGAGTATGTTAGCAGTAGAAGCAACAGCAGCAGCAGCAGCATCTACTGAGAAAACAGATCAAGGGAATCTATGCTCCAGTGTGGCTCTGCCCAAGTGACAACCACAGCTATCTCCTGCTGCAGAAGAGCAAAAGAATAAACATGCCACCTTCTTCCCTAGAGTACGAGTATCTCAGCCCAGACATACTACTCTCCTTCCCTTTGCCACGTTCTCACCACTACAGTGCATTTAACTCAAGCCAGATATGAAGCACACACATTATAAGCTCATACTCAATTGAAGTTCCTTCTCTGTAAAGTGGGTAGATGTGGATAAGGGTACAGTGGTTTTGAGGGTTACCGGAGACAGAACTTCTTTAACAGGAGTTGCTGAAGAATTCAGTTGAGCATGTAACTGATTGAAGGCAGTAGCTAGGCTCTCCAAAGACTTTTGTTGCTCCGTGATCCGCTGGGCTAGGCCAGGAATGGCCTGCAGGGCCAAGAGCTGAGCCTAGTCCATGGAGTTAGCAATCTATTGTGTTTGAGGCATCGTGTTGACCCTTAGTCACAGTGGAGATGACTCCTCCCATGGGGAGGGGCCCATGGGGAACCACAGCGATAGGCTAAACTCAGCAGACACTGGTAGGTGGAAAGCTTTATTGTACTGCTGTAGAGAGATGGTATGAAGCAGGAAGGAAAGGCACTGAAGTCCACAAGGTGGCAATACATTCAGATAGTCTCAGATGTAGAAGTCTCACCCAGATGTTCAAGATAGCTAGGAACCCGCAGTGTGGGCAAGGCTGAGCCTAGTGGGAGGAGTTGGAGCACCAGATCATAGAGGTACTCACAGGAGCGCAGTGCAGGCATCTTCCTGGCAATGAACATGGTGGGACCGAAGATTCATGGTGTAGGATACACAGACTGGTAGGCCCTTGAGGAGCAAGTACCTGATAGTCCAGATGATCCTGTAATAAATAGAGAGAGAGAGAGACCCCCGAGGAGCAGGTGTATAGTTAGTAGAAACCCCTAATGGTGGTTGAAAGTGAGAGACCCCCAAGGAGTGGGTGCCTAGAGCTTCGTAAGGAGAGAGATCCCTGGAGGGTAGCGAGGCGTCTAAGCGAGCAGCTTAGAATGGTCAGAGTAGCTAAACCGAGGTATTGATGTCATGCGGTGAGAATGTCCCCGAGGTTCCAGTCATGACGTGTATTTGAGCATAGGCAACATGCGTGCGCGCACCCTAGAAGGCCATGGGAAGGAGCATGGCGGACTAGGATGCCCATGCTGAGTTGGAGACACTGAGGGTTTCGGCACTCGGCACCGGAGGCAGCCATCTTGCCCAAGGAGGAGGAAAAGGGAAGAAAAGAGGTAAGGCAGAGCGGTCGCAGCCATCTACGACTGATGGACGCAACAGGGGTATTGATACTAGAGATGTGCATCAGGTGCCCAATCGTTTCCACTTTCGGTTTCGTGTAGCCGCAGGAAACGTTTGTATTCCTGCGGATCGGCATTTTGTTTTTCATATAGAATCATTTTCAGTTTAGCGCGGGCCATCCATTGCTCCTACCATGTGACAGGGGCCAGCCAATGGCACCGATAGCCCCTGTCACATGGTAAAGGCAAAGGGCCATCAGTGCCATTTTGATTTGTGGCAGCCAATGGCCCGAGAAGGGGACATTGCTGCCGGGACCCCCCTGGACCACCAGGGACTTTAGGCAAATTTTTTTTTGGGGGGATTGTAAATAAATAGATCTGAAGGGTTGGGGTGGGTTTGGGGTTTGGTTTTTTTTTCTGTGTGCCCTTCCCCCCCAAAAAAATAATAAGAAAACCACATGAAATTTCGTGGGGTTTTCCTATCATTTTCGGGGACCCTCGATACATGACGAATTATGAAATATCGTACGATATTTTAATTCATCATGAAAATGATGCACATCCCTAACTGATATGCAGACACTAGGGAAAATGTGCAGGAGTGCTTCTGTGGTGAAGTTCAAAAGTAAAGCACCTACAAGGAGCATGGTCTGAACTATCAAGAAGGCTGTTCACCCCGTAAAAATGTTGCTAACAATAATTTTGTTATGGGATTGACAGTTGCTTGATTTTGATTGTAAATATTACCTCCCTTCACATAAGGCTTGGGGGTAACCTGCATGGAATGGCAGTTACGACCTTTAACAGAAAATGGGGCTTATCGGAACAAAAGCAGCAGTTATTACCATAAGAAACTTGCTGGGCAAGTTTCTTATGGTAATAACTGCTGCTTTTGTTTTCTTCTGCAGTCATATTAAGTGTACAAATTCTTGAACAGATTTCTGCTGGAAATATTTCTAAATTCTGATTTTGGGTCACTTCAAAGCATAAGAAATGTTGTAAAAGAAAAAAAAATTACAAGATCAGTTTCAATAATTTTAGTTTTATGAAAAGTAATATACATCAGATTTTCCTCTGCATATGAATAAAAACTGAATATGACAGCTGATACAATTCATAAGCTCTATCTAGTCTGCCCAATTTAATTCCTGTTGTAATGCCAGACTCCAGTTGATCTCTGACTTTTCCTGCCTGATAATATATTGAAGCCTCCTAGAACACAGGGAGTGAAAAGTTAACATAAATACTCTGACCTGGCATGAATGTCTTATCCATGACAAGGAAGAGAGAATGTTTTACATTTAGACACCATGAAAAATAAATCAGAGTAAAAGGTCACCTTGTTCAGTAGTCCAATTCATGACTTTTTAACTCTTAGGAAATCATGAGCTTTGATTTAACAAAGATTTTGCACTTAGGAATAGAATGGGTGAAAATCATTCCTAAATAATGCACATTGTCGCAGCCTGTGGACACAAAGGGGACAAATTATTCTTTAAAGTAACTGGTAATCTGAAGCTTCAAAATACTACTAGGAGCTTCAACGGGATCACTAAAACATCCTAACATTTTAGCCAATTTTATGAGGGATTCTTTCATCTAGTCCAGGACTTTTAACTCCCAGTCAAGTATATTCCAATGCTTTTTAGGGGCGGGGGTGGGGCGGTGTAGGGGAAGGAAAGTTGCAAGTATTGTAATGGTGCAGCAATGCAGTTAAAATCCAGATTGGGCTAAAAAGCTTCTCATCCACGTATATTGCCTAGGATTTTGATACCCTGATAGCGAAAGGAATTTTTAACTTTTTTCTAAAATAAAATTTTGAAATGATAATTTATTCTTTTTTTTTAATATTCTGCTTTTTGGCACTTCAACATGTGCATGGAAGCAGATTACATTGATGTACTGTAGGTTTCCCTTTCCCCACAGGGCTTACAATCTAATTTTCATGTTTATCTATGTAAATCATGCATCCTAATTTTCAGGACAACATGACATTTCCTTTGCTGTAAAACTTGTATGATTAACAAATTGCATTTATCCTTAATTCCTGTCTCACTGAAGAAAACAGTGAAGCAAGCATACTTTTCTAGCAATAATACTGCAGGTCAGGATGATCATAGGTAACACATTATATTACAAAGCAAAACCAATAAATCCATTTTTGAAACCCTCAAGTTGCCTAGTTTGCTGCAAGATGTTTTATTGTTCAGATACTAAAAGAATCAGGCAACTTTGCTACAACATTTTATGCACCATCTGGTTATGGTATGAACTTACAGAGTCATTCCTCAAAATGCGTTAGAGCCCTAATGCCCCCGATTACACAGGTGTTATTTATCACATTGTGTGCTGACCATGCAAATTTCTGAAATGTATTGAAGTGGGCGGAGTAAATGAGAAGTGCTAACACATGTGTGATACATGCTATCATGGGCAATAACTACACCTTTTTTTTTCCTAGCGCTATGCCCAAAACAGGATTTTTCCATGAGAGAGAGAGAGAGAGAGACTGACTTTATAAGGCTCTCCTATTAGTCATCTTTTTATACTGCTATAGGAGGGTCATCAAGTAACTTGAGGTAAGGTTTTGGTGGTTGTCTAGGATTTGGGAGGAAGTTTTACATGCATAGTCAGATGTACGAACAGCACAGTACACATCAGTGAAGATTTGATGTGATTTGGAATGAGGAAAGGTACACAAAGATAAGTTTTCTACAATGTACTGTGCGGTTTGTACGTCTGACTGTGCATGTAAAATTGCCCCCAATCCCTAGTCCACCACCAAAACCTCACCTCATGTTACTAGATGACCCTCCTATAGTAATATAAATAGATGACTAAAATGAGATATGAGAGGCTTATATAGAGTGTCTCTCTCTCTCTCTCTCATCAGAGGTGCAATAAATCTAACAAACATTGCAATAAAATACCTATGCAAAACACACATAGCAGAAACTAAAAAATGTCCTTAACCACCCCCCTTTTTTTTTTTTATCTCGGATGTTATTCATGCAAAATTTATAGCATTTTGATGAATCTAGGGGTTAGTGACCGAACAATAAGTACCTAAACAAAAAAAGATTACTGACAATAATAAATGATTATTTCCCCTATGATGGTTGTACCTAAGAGAGAGACAAGCAAATTTTACCTGATCCACAACCTGTTATATTTACAAGGCACCTACATAAGCATATTAATCATGTGAATCGTTTTCAACGATTAAAATTATCGTCCGATAATTTTAATATCGTCTTAAATCGTTATAGAACACAATACAATAGAAATTCTAACGATTTATCGTTAAAAATCGTAAAATCGTGTTAGTGCACACTAACCATTGTTAGTGGGCACTAACAGAAAATGATACAAATTGACACTTTCCAGGTCAGTAAAGGTCAGTTAGGAATGAATATGTATTCCTATTGGCTGGCTGCCCTCTTATCTATTGATGTTACCAAGGTTCCCACTGAGGTGATGGTTGGGAGGATGGGAAATGGAAATGGAAACTCAGGAACACTAACAGAAAATGATACAAATTATTGACACTTTCCAGGTCAGTAAAGGTCAGTTAGGAATGAATATGTATTCCTATTGGCTGGCTGCCCTCTTATCTATTGATGTTACCAAGGTTCCAACTGAGGTGATGGTTGGGGGGATGGGAAATGGAAACTGTTGGTAGTTGACAAAAAAAAGTAATGTGATCAGTCAATATGACTAGAACTTGTGCCCTATTCCTGATACCAGGAGTGTTGTGATCTTCCTGCACTCAGTGCCCTATCCCTGATACCAGGGGTGTTATGATCTTCCTGCACACAGTGCCCTATCCCTATTAATACCAGGAGTGTTGTGATTTTCCTGCACACAGTGCCCTAACCCTGATACCAGGGGTGTTGTGATCTTCCTGCACACAGTGCCCTAACCCTGACACCAGGGTGTTGTGATCTTCCTGCACACAGTGCCCTATCCCTATTAATACCAGGAGTGTTGTGATCTTCCTGCACACAGTGCCCTAACCCTGATACCAGGGGTGTTGTGATCTTCCTGCACACAGTGCCCTAACTCTGATACCAGGGGTGTTGTGATCTTCCTGCATGCAGTGCCCTATCCCTAATACCAGGAGTGTTGTGATCTTCCTGCACACAGTGCCCTATTCCTGATACCAGGAGTCTTGTGATCTTCCTGCACGCAGTGCCCTATCCCTGATACCGGGATGTGTGCAAGAAGATCACAACACCCCCGGTAACCGGGATAGGGCACTGCATGCAGGAAGATCACATCACCCCCGGTATCAGGAATAGGGCACTGTGTGCAGGAAGATCACAACACCCCTGGTATTAGGGATAGGGCACTGTGTGCAGGAAGATCACAACACTCCTGGTATTAATAGGGATAGGGCACTGCATGCAGGAAGATCACAACACCCCTGGTATCAGGGATAGGGCACTGTGTGCAGGAAGATCACAACACCCCTGGTATTAATAGGGATAGGGCACTGCATGCAGGAAGATCACAACACCCCTGGTATCAGGGATAGGGCACTGTGTGCAGGAAGATCACAACACTCCTGGTATTAATAGGGATAGGGCACTGCATGCAGGAAGATCACAACACCCCTGGTATCAGGGGTAGGGCACTGTGTGCAGGAAGATCACAACACCCTGGAGGAGTGAGGGTCAGGCAGCTCCCCCCTTTCTGTGAAGCCAGCTTCTCACTAGTAATGCAGGGAGGGAGCTGTCTCAGCCTTCACCATCCTCCTCCCCCCTCACCCACACACCATTCACTGGCTGGGACATGGGGGAAGGGAGGAGTGAGGGTCAGGCAGCTCCCCCCTGTCTGTGAAGCCAGCCTCTCACTAGTAATGCAGGGAAGGAGCTGTTTGAGCCTCACCATCCTCCCCCCCCCCCCTCACCCACACACCATTCACTGGCTGGGACATGGGGGAAGGGAGGAGTAAGGGTGAGGAAGCTCCCCCCTGTCTGTGAAGCCAGCCTCTCACTAGTAATGCAGGGAAGGAGCTGTTTGAGCCTCACCATCCTCCCCGCCTCACCCACACACCATTCACTGGCTGGGACATGGGGGAAGTCAGGAGTGAGGGTCAGGCAGCTCCCCCCCTGTCTGTGAAGCCAGCCTCTCACTAGTAATGCAGGGAAGGAGCTGTTTGAGCCTCACCATCCTCCCCCCCCCCTTACCCACACACCATTCACTGGCTGGGACATGGGGGAGGGGAGGAGTGAGGGTCAGGCAGCTCCCCCTGTCTGTGAAGCCAGCCTCTCACTAGTAATGCAGGGAAGGAGCTGTTTGAGCCTCACCATCCTCCCCCCCCACCCCTCACCCACACACCACTCACTGGCTGGGACATGGGGGAGGGGAGGAGTGAGGGTCAGGAAGCTCCCCCCTTTCTGTGAAGCCAGCCTCTCACTAGTAATGCAGGGAGGAAGCTGTCTCACCCTTCACCATCCTCCTCCCCCCCCCCCCTCACCCACACACCATTCACTGGCTGGGACATGGGGGAGGGGAGGAGTGAGGGTCAGGAAGCTCCCCCCTGTCTGTGAAGCCAGCCTCTCACTAGTAATGCAGGCGGGATAGGGCACTGCATGCAGGAAGATCACAACACCCCTGGTGTCAGGGTTAGGGCACTGTGTGCAGGAAGATCACAACACTCCTGGTATTAATAGGGATAGGGCACTGTGTGCAGGAAGATCACAACACCCCTGGTGTCAGGGTTAGGGCACTGTGTGCAGGAAGATCACAACACTCCTGGTATTAATAGGGATAGGGCACTGTGTGCATGAAGATCACAACACCCCTGGTGTCAGGGTTAGGGCACTGTGTGCAGGAAGATCACAACACTCCTGGTATTAATAGGGATAGGGCACTGTGTGCAGGAAGATCACAACACCCCCGGTGTCAGGGTTAGGGCACTGTGTGCAGGAAGATCACAACACTCCTGATATTAATAGGGATAGGGCACTGTGTGCAGGAAGATCACAACACCCCTGGTATCAGGGTTAGGGCACTGTGTGCAGGAAGATCACAACACTCCTGGTATTAATAGGGATAGGGCACTGTGTGCAGGAAGATTACAACACCCCTGGTGTCAGGGTTAGGGCACTGTGTGCAGGAAGATCACAACACTCCTGGTATTAATAGGGATAGGGCACTGTGTGCAGGAAGATCACAACACCCCTGGTATCAGGGTTAGGTCACAAGTTCTAGTCACATTGACTGATCACATTACTTTTTTTGTCAAGCTACCAACTGTTTCCATTTCCCATCCCCCATATATTGTCAGTGGAAACTTTGGAAACATGAATAAATAAGAGGGCAACCAATAGCAATACATATTCATTCCTAAACTGACCTTAACTGACCTGAAAAGTGTCAAACTGTATCATTTTCTGTTAGTGCGCACTAACAATGGTTAGTGCGCACTAACTCCCGTTAGTGCGCACTAATCGGAAAAAACAATTTTTTAACTAAAAAATCGTGCCAAACACAATTTTCTTCTCCTGCCAGACAATTTCAATCGTTAAGACGATAGGGCACACGATTCACATCCCTAAAGCATATTAATGTTAAAAGCAAACTGCCTAATTTGTTCCCAACAATCAGGTTTAACTTACACACCTAGTTTATTATTTTAAATTGTTACCGTACTGTGATGGCACAAGAGTAATTTGTAATCTCTACCACCCATATTTCTCTTTATCGTGCCCTTCTGTAAACCGTTGTGATGGTATTTAACTTAACGATGGTATAGAAACATTTTTAAATAAATAAATATATAATTAGTTTTCTGCTTCCAGAATGTCTTTCAATACAGCATGCCTCATTAATTATGTGGTCACGCTGGTAAGGAATTCCGCTCTCATGGCAAAGGCAGTCATCGAATTATCATTTTGCCTTCTCCCTATTTATCCTGTCAGTTTCTCCCCTTATGGGGTTTAACTTCTGCAATAACTTTTATTTCGACAAATATTTGTCAATGTGTTGTACAGACCCAGGTACCTGTATTTAGGTATAGAATACATTCAAATACTGGGTTACTTCCCAAGTTACAGGCTCAGAAAACATTGTCCATTAGTCTGACAACTTTCTTTTTGAGGCACCTATAACATCCCAGGCATCTAATATACTATGACATGGTTTTCAGTCAATCACAGAATACTTTAGTATCCAATCTGTCCTGATCAAACCAGATGATCCAATAACATTACTTACATGTTTGGGGTCAAGCTAGACTCTATGAACATGGTTTACAGACTCACTATAAAAAAGCTTACTAAGATGCTAAAATGAATTAATGCTGCCTTATCTTCCGAAAAAAAGTGACAATGGCCTCAATAGGCAATTTAAATGTTTCATATAGGATTGTGCTAATGGGATAGGCATTTCTATGCAGGAAGGCCACATCCAGTAGGGTAATATCTAGTAGGGCATCCATATTCCTTACTTTCACATTTGGATCTTGCAACACATGAAGGAAGGACTATCCTTATGGCAAGTATTTCAGTAATAGTAAAGTGGTCTATTAACATAGTAGGCCCCACCCATTTCCTCTCAAGATCCTGACCTTTACTTGATGATTTGGGAGATGTGGAATTCAATCTCTACTCTTTACCAAAAGGAGTGAACCAATTTCCTGGGGAGGTACAGAGAGATTAGCTAGCTAGATGTTTTGGGTTTTGATCCCCAAAAAGGGAGAAGTAGATGGTACCCCTGCCAACATCTCAGATCCTGGATATATGAGTTGGATTTCCCAAGTTAACCTCCCAAAGGGCAGCAAGTCCAATGCTGCCCCATTTTTGCTATTATTCCTGAGACAGGACTCTGGGGGTCTCGTTGCATAAAAACTGAGACAAGTAAGAAGACTGAGTGCCTTACTCCTATGTTTTTGTCCATGGTTTTAGAAAACCTTTAGTTAATTTTGGAGGAAGTTTGTTCTCCCACCCTTCCTGGCTCTGCTTTTGTTTTCCCTTTTGAATGAACTTTCTGCATTTTTGTTTCTGAGGACCTAAGGTGCCATGGTAACTCAGAGAATGAAATGACTAAAGGAGGAGGTTCCTTTTTACCTGGAAAAGACCTGGGAATAAGAGGCATTATGGATCAGAGAAGAGGAACTGGAGAAGTACGACTCGAGATCGTGTGCTCTAGATGCAGGTGAGAGTCATCTGGTAGAAGTAAAATGCTGGTGCCCCTTTGGTGCCACAAAGTAAGAAGTGGACAATAAATGAAGACTTCAGGAAAGATATGAGAATTGGGATTTTTCACACTGGAGGTAAATTGGGATTAAATGCTCTTCCCAGTCCCATGGGGAGGGGCTAGACATTAAATTGCAAAGCAAGGAGAAGGAAGAGGCCAAATCACCCAAGGCTGGTGTAGTTGAGGATGTTTGTTGGAAGAGAAAAGAGGGTCACAAATTTATTAGGCTTCAGTCAATTAGCTGTTTGTTCAATTTGAGCTGTAAAGAACCATGAATTCACTTTATAATCTATCAGTAAAAATGAGTTGGAACCCATACAGTCTTCAGTGTGATCATTGCTGATGCTGCTGCCTGTGTTGGGAGATCATCAGTGCTATTTGCAGAGGATTTGGGGTAAGCAATGCAAAAGGGCCTTGAAGCTGAGCTTCCATCCATAGGGAATCCTGGACTTGCAGCCTAGTGTATTAGGTGTGTAAGAACTGTGCAATTAGGGTCCAAAACCAAGATGTGAGCCTTAGTTTTCCCACCCAGAGGTTACATGTAGTTGCCCTGTACATTTAGGTCCTATGATTCAAGGACAGGCAGATAATAGTCTGGTTTGATAAATTATGTTATTTCAGTTTATTTTCACCATTGTAGAAGTTAGTTGGCATTCCCTTGTGTATCAAAGCTATTAAGGGTATATCTATGGCTATATTTGCAGCTCAATATAACAGCATGGGCCAAACTCACCCCTAGTATTTTACAGCAGTATTGCTGATTCTCCCGTTTTAAGCTCTCTCTTTTCAGGAAGCTGGATACCCATGGTAATGTTTTAAGAGTGGAAGTGCTGATCAAACTCTGGAAATTTGGAGAATAGCTGCATGGGAATTGCTTCAGCACTATCACCAGCAAATTGGGCATTGTACAAGTATGGATACAAGAAGCTTGAGAGATTCCTGAAAGAACTGGGATGGGATCAGGGTCATGCAAAAACCCGCTTGATTATTAATTTTATTGTTCACTTCAGGCAAAACAGGAGAGGCAAAGAGACAGTAGCATCCCTTCTAGCCAGGATTCATATTTATCTAAAGTTTTACACTTGGAGCTCTCCATGCCAAAATGTAATGGTAAAATATTTAATTCTAGGATAGGTTAGGAAGACCCTGCCGAGTCATGTATAGCATACTTGAGCATGTATGGCACACTTTACCATCTATTTGTGATTCCTGGTTCAAAGTAAAACTTTCAGGATGGCATGCTCCCCAGGAATTTTTTGGCATCATAAGTGAATTAGTACCTATATGCAAGTATATATATATATATATATATATATATATATATATATATATATATATATATATATATATATATATATATAATACTGCACTGGGCAGTCTGTTAGCCTGCAATGTGCTCATGCAGTCATGCAGGCTGTTATACTGCATTTGCTCATACACTGGCCTAAATTCAACCAAAAGGGTAAGGGTAGAACATTAATCTTGAAAGCTATACGGCAATTACTCACTTGCCCTATAGAAAAGGCTAAAATAGATTTGAATGTGAGACACAAAGCAGTTCCCAGTTTAAAGTAGATAGAGATCTTTCTCCCTTAACTCGGTATCAATTTACGGCTCTGTTCAAATATTCAACGGCATTGATTAGGTTAGATTCTCAGTGGTCTGGAAGACATTCCCTTAGAATTATAGAAGCAACCAGTACAGCTCAAGCAGGTTTTCTCAACAGTTATACAGAAAATTTGGCACTTGGTACAAAGTCAGAGGATTTTTCTCATGTAAAGAGCTCCTCTGAAACGGTGGTTGTGTGAATGTCTTGCTCTGTTTAATTTGTGACATGAAGGAATCATAATTATCATATTGTATCTTTTTTAAAAAAATGAATGAACTATCAATTTGCAAAAACAATTTAAAAATATCAAATGAGTTTAATAATCAAAGTACAATGAAATCACGTGTAATAAATATATTGTCAGCTAACACAAACAGCTGTGAAAACTAAACTATATATCTGCATTCACACACATACATACTCAAAACAACAAAATGACAATATGATAATTATGATTCCTTATTGTCACAGATAACATAGTTTTGGAATTGGATTGCTCTACCTTTGGTTGGATTACTCTTTTTAATGTCTTTTCAGGTTTGCCCTTGACATGAAGGATAGTCATTGCTAGATGCTGGCAGATACTGTTCCTAGTCATTGTCAATGCTAGTGCAATGCTGCCTTCCCACCCCGGCAAACCACCAAGCCCTGTCTCACCACCCAACCACCACTCCTAGCCCCCGGACCTCAACTCTAATGGCATGATTTTCACAGTACAGTGAACAGGGGTCATAGGATCCATGTGGAGTACAGAACCTGTAAGCACAGACAGTCCTTATTCTGACAACACTATAAGGATTGCATCACTGGAGAAGAGGTCTGGGAAGAAAGGGCAGTGGTGGTGGAATCAAGAGGTGTACTTTCTGAGAATCAGGGCAGCATTACATTCTGGGAAGCAGGAAATGTACCCTGCTTCCCCCTCCCCCCCAAAAAAGGAAAAATGCTACCTTAGGCATAGGCCTGATGGTACCCTGATTTCAGCTGCTATGCAGCCTCACCGTACCCTGTCAGTGAGACCTCCCCACCAGCAGAGGTCTCTTCAAAGCTCCATCCGGTGCTGTCTCTGTCAGTTCCTCCTCCCTGTCTGCACAACACCCAGACTCCAACCCTACATAACACTGTCTGTCCCTTGCTTTGATGCTTCTGCTTCGAGTCTCCCTTGGCTCCTTATCCTAGCCATTCTTGACTTGCAGCCTCTGTAGGCCTGTCCTCATGGCCTCTGGCCTTCTGACCTCAGCATTGCCTTGCTTTACCTTGTGGGCTCCAGGACTTCTGACCTCTGACTTTCCTTGCCTTGCCTCGTGGTCCCCAGGCCTTCTGAACTTTTCCTTATTTTGCCTTGCCTTGTTGCCCCCTGGTCCTATGATCCTTGCCTTAACTGATTCCCTTTTGGCCTTCTTGCCTCTTTCCCTGCCTTTTGGCCTAAAAAGGCCTTGCCTTGCTTTGTGGCTTATCTAGGTCTCTCCTTATCTTGCCCCTCAAGGCTTTCCTGTATGACTTCCTTCAGGCCTGTATGTTCCCTGTTCTGTCTTGACCTTGTCTCATCCTGTCATGTTCTGTCTTAGTCTTTTCCTGTCCAAGCCTCAGCCCAGCCTTACCTACACGCTGTTCCAGTCTAAACCTCAGCTCCAGTCTTACCTGCCTGTAGTTCCAGTCTAAGCCTCAGTCCAATCTTACCTGCACATTGTTCCTGTGAAAGCTTCAGTTCCAGCCTTACCTGCATGCTGTTCCAATCTAAGCCTCAGCTCCAGTCTTACCTGCATGATGTTCCTGTCCAAACTTCAATTCCAGTCTTACTTGCATGCCTTTCCTTTCTAAGTCTCAGTTCCAGGCTTGCCTGCATGCTGTTCCTGTCCAAGTCTTGCTCCAGCCTCCCCAGCCTATCCAAGCTTTGCTTCAGCTTTTTCATATCATCCTGCACCACTCCTGAACCGAAGCCATAACACTAGGTATGCCTGTATGACATTACACTAACAATGTTCCGAGAAGAGGAAATCCCTGGTACTCTTCTTACTTAGATCACCTCACCAGGCCTTGTGAATATCAGCACACCAATCTCTGCATGCTGGGAGATGCTCAGCTGCCTTAATATTGAAATACGTGTTGCAAGTTGGATAATTTTGTAACTCTGAATAGCTGAAATTAGAAGTACTTTCAGTCAAGGACTTCCTGTATATATTTATTAGGAAAATCAAAGAGGGATGTGGTGGACTCAGCTACCCTCTTTCATGAACAGGAGCATTGCTCAAAAATTCATCCAAACATTCTAGTTTTACAGCTGGAATGAACACATTCAGAAACCTGATGTTTCATCAGCTGATTTCCAAAGAAAGGCGTAGCATCACCAAGATATCTTCCCTGATTCCTGGAATTCCGGTCTTATCTTATTTCCTACTAATACTGGGCTCACTTGAAGTTGTTGAACCATGGACTTTGCCAAGTAAACAGACAAATCAACCTGTGTTTACACAGAATGGGTGACCACCAGATACATCATGAATGGTTTCTACAGATATGGTGGCATATCCAATATAGGACAGGGCTTTTAAAATAATTCAACCAAGGAAACATAACAATTTGTTCTAGAGAAGCCACTGCTTGAAAATGGGAGAAGGGTGGAGGCACTGAAGTTATTCCTTGACCATCCCAGGCCAGAAGCAAGAATACCCAAACCAATCAGATATAAGCAGAATATGTGAGATATCAATCTTTTCCCAGAGAAGGGGATTGACTCTGACCTGCAATGGAAGAAATGGCCCTCTCTTTTCCAGGCGACACATACTTGAGTAGCATAAATGCAGTCCAGTTGTCATCATTAGGTAGTTTAGCCAGCAGCGAGTACCTCAGAAGTCTGTATGTTGTGAGCTGGGGTCATTCATACCGAGTGGGGAGGGGGGCTATTAGTTTGGCATCAAACTTAGAAACAGCAGGGGGTCTAGTAACACAATCAAGCCAGAAACAGCATACACTAATTGACAAAACAAACAAAAAAAAAAGCACCCAACAAAATGGAATTCAGACAAGAACCTCCCCCCCCCCCCAACAAAATAAAACAGCATTTATTGGCCTGCATATCCCTAATTTTAATTTGAAATAATATCAAGTGTTTTGTACAAACTATATCTCAATACAGGAAAACTTCAAAATTCACAATATGATTAAAAGTAAACTTTCCCAATTGATATGAACATATGGGGGAAATAAAAAGCAAATGAATTAGCATAGTAGTAGAATGTCAGACTTAGGGCCAAGTTTAAACTTAAAACAAAAAATGTACTAAAAGACCCTTCATATCAGTTTTCCTGCACAATTTTTAAATGATGCAATGTTTTATGAAGGATCTGATTGCTTCTAGAATGGAAAAAAAACATAAGAACATAAGAATTTGCCATATTGGGTCAGACCAAGGGTCCATCAAGCCCACAATCCTGTTTCCAACAGTGGCCAAAACCAGGCCACAAGAACCTGGCAAGTACCCAACATTAAATAGATCCCAAGCTACTATTCCTTATTGATTGATGACAGTTTATGGATGTTTCTTCTCAGAACTTATCCAAACACTACACTAAATGCCATATCCACATTCTTTGGCAATAAATTTCAGAGCTTAACTATGCACTGAGTGAACAATAATTTTCTTCAATTTGTTTTAAATGAGCTACTTTCTAACATCATGGAGTGCCCCCTACTCATTCTATTCTATAACAGATTCCATTGCTCCTAGCATGTGACAGGAGCCGACCAATGGCACTGATAGCCCCTGTCACACAGTAAGGGCAAAGGGCCATCAGCACCATTTTGATTAGTGGCAGCCGACGGCATGAGAGGGGAAGATCGCTCCTGGGAATTCACTGGACCACCAGGAACTTTCGGTAAGTCTTGGGGGGGGGGGGGGGGGGGTCGGGCAAGTCTTGGGGAGTTGGGAGGGTGGGGGGTTGCAATTAATTAAATTTGAAGGGTTGGGTTGGGTTTGGGATTTTTTTTTTAATGTGCCCTTTCTCCCCTCCCCAAAAACGATAAGAAAACCACACAAAATTTTGTGGGTTTTCTTATCGTTTCGTTGCCCCCCCCCCCCCCCCGAAATGCGACAAAATAGGAAATATCGTCTCTATTTCCTATTTTGTTACAAAATGAATGTACATCCTTACTGTGAGATACCGTGTCACTGACATTTGTGCTAGTGTCTCCTTTGCTTGGGTGGGCTGAGAGTCCTTGCCAGCTGCTTTCGCGATAGCCTGTGCCAGAAGAGATTAATTTTTAGGGGCAACATGGCTTTGGCGTTCTGACAGAGTGTTGACAGAGTGCTGCTCCTGCTTGGGCTTGCACTACTCTCTAAAGTACCTGCTATTTCCTCCTCTGCTTCATGCCTAATCTGTCTCTGCCAATGGCGCTACTGTTCACTTACCTTTTCTAACAGCATTTTCTTCACAAATGTGAGACAATTGGACTGTAGGGCGAGTTTCCCTTTCACACAGAGTTTACAGACTGTGGCGAGCATGTATCTGTCATGTTTTGTTAAAGGTCCTATTCTCTCTTGCACCTGCCTCTGCAAAAAGTCCAGACAACACAACATCTCTGTTGTCATTCCCTCTTCCTGTTTAAAGTCCTCCAATTTTTCCTCCAGAATATTAACTATAGGGATGATGTCAACCAAGGTGGCACTTCTGGAACTCAGTTCCTCCGTGGCATCCTTGAAGGGCTTCAGGATTTTTACCAGCTGACTCATGACGAACCAATCATGATGCCCTAGGGGACTATGCACACCTATCTCCATTTCCAGAGAAAGATTATGAAGGAGTGTCTGCTGCTCCACTAACCTCTGCAGCATCATATAGGTAGAATTCCACTGGGTGCCAATGTCTTGAATGAGATGCTTGTGAGGCATCTCCAAATCAGTCTGCTTTTGACGGAGAACCTGCCCCACCTTCACACTTCTGTGGAAGTGCACTGCTATGTTCCTGCACTTGTGTATTAAGTCCTGAAGGTATTCATTAGGGATGTGAATCGTGTCCTCGATCGTCTTAACGATCGATTTCGGCTGGGAGGGGGAGGGAATCGTATTGTTGCCGTTTGGGGGGGTAAAATATCGTGAAAAATCGTTAAAAATCGTTAAAAATCGAAAAATCGAAAAACCGGCACATTAAAACCCCCTAAAACCCACCCCCGACCCTTTAAATTAAATCCCCCACCCTCCCGAACCCCCCCCCCCAAATAACTTAAATAACCTGCGGGTCCAGCGGCGGTCCGGAACGGCAGCGGTCCGGAACGGGCTCCTGCTCCTGAATCTTGTCGTCTTCAGCCGGCGCCATTTTCCAAAATGGCGCCGAAAAATGGCGGCGGCCATAGACGAAAAAGATTGGACGGCAGGAGGTCCTTCCGGACCCCCGCTGGACTTTTGGCAAGTCTCGTGGGGGTCAGGAGGCCCCCCACAAGCTGGCCAAAAGTTCCTGGAGGTCCAGCGGGGGTCAGGGAGCGATTTCCCGCCGCGAATCGTTTTCGTACGGAAAATGGCGCCGGCAGGAGATCGACTGCAGGAGGTCGTTCAGCGAGGCGCCGGAACCCTCGCTGAACGACCTCCTGCAGTCGATCTCCTGCCGGCGCCATTTTCCGTACGAAAACGATTCGCGGCGGGAAATCGCTCCCTGACCCCCGCTGGACCTCCAGGAACTTTTGGCCAGCTTGTGGGGGGGCCTCCTGACCCCCACGAGACTTGCCAAAAGTCCAGCAGGGGTCCGGAAGGACCTCCTGCCGTCCAATCGTGTTCGTCTATGGCCGCCGCCATTTTTCGGCGCCATTTTGGAAAATGGCGCCGGCTGAAGACGACAAGATTCAGGAGCAGGAGCCCGTTCCGGACCGCTGCCGTTCCGGACCGCCACTGGACCCGCAGGTTATTTAAGTCATTTGGGGGGGGTTCGGGAGGGTGGGGGATTTAATTTAAAGGGTCGGGGGGGGGTTTTAGGGGGTTTTAGTGTGCCGGCTCACGATTCTAACGATTTATAACGATAAATCGTTAGAATCTGTATTGTATTGTGTTCCATAACGGTTTAAGACGATATTAAAATTATCGGACGATAATTTTAATCGTCCTAAAACGATTCACATCCCTAGTATTCATTGTCTTGGTGCTTGGACTCCAACCCCAGAGCTGACTTCACTATCAGGGGCAGAGTGTGTGTAAAACATCGGATGTTCTGAAATCCCCCTTCGGATATTCCCTTTACCATGTTTGCACCATTGCCTGTGACAAAGAACTCTGCCTAAAGATTCCTGGCTCTGTGGTGTAGCTTCCAGCCCTCCAGCATGTCTCTGATGCATGATAGAATATTGGCTGAGCTTTGGCCCTCGTCCGTCAGGTGGGTGTGCAGTAAAGCCCACCTGCACCCTGATACTTGGTCACTGATAGAGCTGCTGCCTGGCCCTGCCTCAGCCAGGTCCCATCAGTGTGCTGTCAAGGAGAGGTAAGAGTGTGAAGCATTCATTGTGGTCTAGATATTGCAGGTGAAATGCACACTCCTCTCTGCCTTAGCTAGCAGCGCCTGGATGTGACTATGACACTGGTTGTACAAGCTGGGGATGACCTTTCTGCTAAATGTGGTTCTGGATGGGACTTTGTAATTTGGAGCTAAGACATGCAGCAAATGCTTGAAACCAACATTTTCCACTACCTGCAGGGGCTGGTCATCCATTTCCCCGATGCTCCTGGTTACAATTTTTGAGGTTCCCTGCTTCCTTCCCCGGGATAGCGCTACTGAACACCACCCCATTTCTTCCATGGTGGGTTGTCTCTTCTGACGCATTGCAGGGGGCTGCTGGCCTGCCACATGACTACTGGAAGGGGCTGAGGGTGTGGGATGACTCTACTACTTTTCAATCACTTTACACTGCCTGGAAAAAGGGGTCAGTACTAGGGATGTGAATCATTTTTGGACGATTTAAAATATCGTCCGATATATTTTAAATCGTCAAAAATCATTAGAGGCGATATTTAATAGGAATTCCCCCGATTTATCGTCAAAAATCGTAAATCGGGGGAAGGGGGAGGGGAAGGGGGAGGGCGGGAAAACCGGCACATTAAAACATCCCTAAAACCCACCCCGACCCTTTAACATAAATCCCCCACCCTCCCGAACCCCCCCCCAAAATGTCTTAAATTACCTGGGGTCCAGTGGGGGGGTCCCGTTGTGATCTTCCACTCTCGGGCGTCGGGCGCGTTGATAGAAAATGGCGCCGGCGCTACCATTGCCCTGTCATATGACAGGGCAAAGGTAGCGCCGGCACCATTTTGGCTCCTGTTCCCCGACGTCACAAGCGTAGAAGATCGCTCCCGGACCCCCACTGGACCCCCGCTGGACTTTTGGCAAGTCTTGTGGGGGTCAGGAGGCCCCCCCAAGCTGGCCAAAAGTCCCTGGGGGTCCAGCGGGGGTCCGGGAGCGATCTTCTATGCTCGTGACAGGGCAAAGGTAGCGCCAGCGCCATTTTCTATCAACGCACCCGATGCCCGAGAGTGGAAGATCACAACGGGACCCCCCCCACTGGACCCCAGGTAATTTAAGACATTTTGGGGGGGTTCTGGAGGGTGGGGGATTTATTTTAAAGGGTCGGGGTGGGTTTTAGGGATGTTTTAATGTGCCGGTTTTCCCGCCCTCCCCCGATTCACGTTTTACACAATATTTAGAAAAACAAAACCGCGACGATCTGATTCCCTCCCCCCCCCCAGCCGAAATCGATCATTAAGACGATCGATCACACGATACACATCTCTAGTCAGTACTGTTGGGTGTTGCTTCTGCATATGATGCGTCATTCCAGAATTGGTTAGATGTCCCATTTGCTTTCCTCTGCTAATATCCCTGGCACAGTAATTACATTGAGCAAAACGTGGGTCCTCCCTCACTTTAAAGTGGCTCCTGATCAGAGATTTCTTTCATGATCCCTTCTCTATAGCCTTTGGGGTGGATGTTGGCACTGGAGTTGAAGCCGATCGCCTTTGCCCTCACTATGTCACAGGGGCCGACCGTCAGTACCTGTGACATAGTGAGGGCAAAGCCGATCGGCACCATTTTGAATACTGGCATCGGACGGCCAGCTTGCAGGAGGTTGCTCCCGGACCCCCGCTGGACTTTTGGCAAGCCTTGTGGGGGTCAGGAGGCCCCCCCCAAGCTGGTCAGAAGTCCCTGGGGGTCCAATGGGGGTCCCGGAGCGACCTCCTGCACTCCAGCCGTCCGATGCCAGTACTCAAAATGGCACCGATAGCCTTTGCCCATACTATGTAACAGGGGCTACCGGTACCATTGGTCAGCCCCTGTCACATGGTAGGAGCACAAGATGGCGCTGATGGCCATGTGACTGGGGCTGACCAATGGCACCAGTAGCCCCTGTGACAAAGGCTATCAGCGCCATGATGAAACCGGCACCAAGGCTGTGAGTGCAGGGGATGGTTCCCGGACCCCCCGCTGGACCACCAGGGAGTTTTGGTAAGTCTTGGGGGGGGGAGGGGTTCAGGAGGGCGGGGGGTTTGTTTAAATTTTTATTTAGGTGGCCGTATAATTCGGGGGAAGATTTGTGTATTCGTGGGGAATCGCGATACGTTTCACTTCCCCACGAACACTACGAATAGTGCAATATACGCTGTGGATCGCCAATACGGTGAAAACGAATGCACACCCCTACCAAATTCTAAGAAAGCTCAAGCCACTGCTATACCCTCAAGACTTCCAAACAGTTCTAAAGGCTCTTCTCTAAACTTGATTACTGCAATGCCCTGCTATTAGGGATTCCAGCCTCCACCCTCAAACCCATTCAATTACTCCAGAACACTGCGGCCAGAGCACTCACAAACAGCAAGAAATCAGACCACATCACATGCATCCTCAAAGACCTACACTGGCTTCCAATCCCTCAGCGAATACAGTACCAAACTCTAACCATCATCCACAAAATCATCCACAACAAGCAAATCAACTGGCTGCCCACCCCCCTTCTCCTCCATACTCCCACACAAATCTTTGCTCCTCAAACTCTGGCCTCCTACAAATACTGCCCCCTAAAGCCACTCAATGGATATCAACAAGGGAATGAACATTTCCCTTTGCTGGCCCCATCTTATGGAACAAACTCCCCACAGAACTAAGGACAGATCCATCCACCCAATCTTTCAAGAAAAATCTTAAAACATGGTTATTCCACAAAGCCTTTCCAACATCACACATGAGCCAACCCAAAACCAGGCCCTAACACTGCACTCAGAGCTACCCCCCCTCACCACCACACAATATTTACCACTATTTATGCTATCTATTCCTTTTTGCTATACCATTATTTATACTATCTTTTGCACTGTTATACTATTATTATCTATGCTATTTTTTGGCACTGTTTTTTACCCATGTTGCTGCTATAACTTCCTATGACTTTTCTCTAATCATTCACTGTACCTGTCAAAAGGAAAGGACTTCCTTCCTGCACCTTTCAAATTATTTGTAAACTGATGTGATTATGTAAATCGAACACTGGTATATAAAAACAAATACATAAATAAAGATGATTCTTCATTGGAATCAGAAGCAAACAGTGACTGCACTACATCACAGTATGTATGAATGACCCCAGCTCACAACATACAGACTTCTGAGGTACTGTCACATCGTCTGTGCTAACTAGAGAACTATGCTGTCACACTGCTGTTTTTGGGTCTCATTCTTTTGCTTTCTCCACTGCCCCAACTGCCTTGAATGGCTCAGCCTCCCCTTCTCTCACTTCCAAAACAACAGGGTCAGAAACAGGTGGTGGTGATGCAACATCTTTAAATTTAAGTTTTTTCTGGCTGGAACTGCCTGCCTCTCCAAGATTTTGGATTGGAACCGGTCATTTTTTTACTTTAATGGGGGACTCCCTCTTGAAGTGCCTCCTCTGCCAGTGCCAATAACATTTTTCCCTTGACCTCTACCTTTCCCTGACATCATGGATTTTAATGTCACTGCCTACTGGGGATTTGGATTAAAATGATTATTTCTTTATTGGTTGTAATGTACTGAACACCACTGTACCAATATATGTGAATGTGGAAAACTACACACACACACAGACACACAGTGCAGTGTCTTCCTGACACTACAACTGAGACTGCTCTATGTGCACAAAAACTTAAACTCCAGATAAAACACTGGAAGCCTCAGCCTGACTACTCCTGCTATAGGTCTGCAAGCCAAATTCCTACAGTACTCCTCTCTGTGCACTCACTGTGATGCTGCTTGTAGTTGTACAATGCCCAGACAGTCACTGCAACTCTCCCACAGTCTCCCACCCACACCACCCAAACCCTGCCTGCAACCTTCCCCAGGGAGATAAGATCAGCAGAAAAATGCCACTGCTGGCAGCTTGTCACTCATTTTCTCTCAGTGGTTGAGACTGAGAGACAGTCTGAGTGCAGTAAAAAAGTGCAGTAAAAAAAAGTCTGGCTGCCTGGCACAGCAGCAAAAAAAGGACAAAAAACTTTTTCAGCAATTGAATAGCTCGGATTTTCAGGAATTGAATAGTTCAGATTAGAAACACTTTGAGAGAGCTCAGTCCAGCAAACAACCTTCTCAGATAGAACCTAAGAAGAAAGTGCACTGCTCAAGTACACTTGCTCAAGGTAGGAAAAAACACCAGGATCAGCATCACTAGGTCCACAAAGCACGATTGGCTAAACTGGAAAAATGCTTCACTCTGATGTGCTGGCATTCTGGTCTCCTTGCCAACCTGTCCAACCCACTCTATGACAGGGCTGTGAGGTCACAGGAAAGGGCTAGTTGCTATGGATACTCCCACATGACCTTCTTCCATTGCAAAAGGCTGATAGGAAAGCACTGTGAACCAAAGGAATGAAACTAATATGATATGTTTCATTCGTGGGGGTTCATCATTTTTTTCATTGTCCCACGAATGAAATAAATAGGGACCTATTCATTGTGGATGTCACATTCATTGTAACCGAATGCACATCCCTACTAGAGGGTCTAGGTGAAGTGGAAAAAGACTGGGAGAACTGGTGGAAGTATCGGCGATCTGGTGATTCCAAGAACTGGCACATACTTTGAAATATAGCTGCATCCGTATTTAATTCTGTATGTTTATTCATGCAGTGTCACAATTATTTGCACATAAAATATACACATGTTATGTTTATAAAATGGGTAGAGAAAGTGTTGTCTTGCATAGGAATTAATTGTATGAATTGAAACATATGCACATATTTTCAGAGTACAAACGTGATATATTATAATCTGTGCTCTTCCACTACATATTTTATAAAATATTAGCACTGATTTCCACACGTCCACGTAATGGTGCAAATGATATATACTATGGCTAGGTTTGAAAGTTAGACTCAGTGGGAAAGAATTATGAATTCTCTCAATTACAAACTTAGGCCATGATTCATCATTCTGTGCGGAATGATGAATCCTGTGCTACAGGTGGGGTGGGGGGCAAAGCAGGGGGCGGTCGGGCGATAGCCTGGAGCAGCCGTACCATGGTGGTTCGGTTTTACCTGCCACGGTGCGACCGGCTGCAGGTTATCGCTGGCATAGTGCCACAGTAAAAGGTGGTGCTATTCCCCGCGCTACTGCTGGTGATAATGTTCGAAACATTATTGCCGGCAGTGGTGCCACCGCCAATTACCATAATTCCCTCCCTAACTCCTCCCCAACTCCTCCCCTCCACCTAATTTAAATCTTACCGCCGCAATAAGGGCCTATCGCGGTTTGGAAAATAGCACAGGATGGGCATACCTGCTGTATTCAGATCTGCAGCTTTGTCAATCCCATGGTATTTTCACTAAAATTAGTTCACAATGGTGGCCCCAATTCCTGAGGCTGCCATCTTTTAAAGGGCCTGAGAGTCCAAAACAGTGCCTTATCCCCAATCAATGTCAATCTCCCAGGACTTTCGAAAGACCCCCTCTTCCCACTTCCCCCATTGCCCCTTAAGGCAGCCAAAGAAAAAAAAAAAAGGTTTTCCTTGTGGATTCCCTGGGTGTAGGGCCTGCTCCCTCCCCCTCCTCCTCCATTTTAAAAGCTACCCCCACCAGACCTCAAACCACTATGCCACCCTAACCCAATACCCTGGCCATTACCAAGCTAGCCCTAATGGTCTAGTGGGACCCGGATTGCCCCTTAGGGCTCTGGGCCTGTTACCAATATTTTCAAATGATGACTGCTGGCCTATATCATACCTTTGCCTCATAATTATCCTTTATTGCTACTTGAAATTTTAACATTTAATCATAAGTTTTAGACCGCGCCAATGCTCGAAGACAGTCATAAAACTGACAGACAGCGTCGGTGTCACATCACAACCACATCAGTTACCTAAAATGTCACACAGCTTTACTCTTCCGCAACTTTGTGTTTCATAATTCATATTATCTCATTCTATAAATTGTCAAAGTTATATTGTTTTTTCAATAATTTATATGGAGTTGTTTCTGTTAATTTCCTCTAAATCTGTAACATGTTGTTTTACCTGTAAACCGGAGTGAAGGCAGCTAGCTAAACTTCGGTATATAAAAGCCTTTAAATAAATTAAATAAAATAAATAATCACAATCATAGCTCACAGGGGCCTTGGAGGGAGAGTGTCATTGACCAGTGAATACTGATTGGCCTAAGGGTTCCAAAGACAACTACTTTTCCCTCAGTCAGAAAACTGCCACTGTAATGACTGGCTTAGAAGTAAGAAGGTTTATGGGGCATAAGATATAAGTACATAAGAACATAAGTGATTACCATACAGAATCAGACGGAGCGTCCATGAAGCCCAGCATTCTGTTTTCAACAGTGGTCAATCCAGGATACGAGTCCCTGGCAAGTACCTAAAAGTAAATAGATCCCATGCTATTGATGCTGATAATAAGTAGTGGCTATTCCCAAAGTCAATGTGATTAATAGCAGTTTATGGACTTCTCCTCCAGGATCTTCTCCAATCTTTTTTAAACAAAGCTTTGGCCTTAACCAAATCCTCTGGAAATAAGTTCCAGAGTTCAATTGTGTGTTGACTGAAATATTCTGTTTCTCCAATTTGTTTTAAATTTGCTACTTGCTAACTACATAGAGTACCCCCTAGTCCTTTTATTATCTGAAAAAATCAACTGCGGATTCACATTTACTCATTCTAGTTCTCTCATGATTTTGTAGACCTCTATCACATCCTACTTCAGTCATCTTTTCTCCAAGCTGAATAGCCTTAACCTCTTTAGCCTTTCCTCACAGAGAAGTTGTTTCATAACCTTTATCATTTTGGTCGCCCTTGCCTGAACCTTTTCTAGTGTAACTATATCTTTTTTGAGATGTGACAACCAGAATTGCACATAGTACTCCTCATGGAGCAATGCAAAGGTATTAAGTTTTATCACCATTTCTTTCTTAATAATTCCTAGCATTCTGTTTGCTTTTGTGACTAATGCAGCACACTGAGCTGATGATTTCAATGTATTATCAACTATGTCACCCACATATTTTTCCTGGGTGGAAACTCCTATTATGGAACCTAACATTGTGTAACTACAATGCTGGTTACTTACTTTCCCTATGTGAATCACTGTCATCTTGTCCAGATTAAATTTATTCTGCCATTTGGATGCCCAGTTTTCCAATCTTGCAAAGTCCTCCTGTAATTTATCAAAAACTGCTTATGATTTAATAATTCTAAATAATTTTGTGAAATCTGCAAACTTGATCACCTCACTCATTGTTCCCCTTTCCAGATCATTTATAAACATATTAAATAAAAAGCACTGGTCCCAGTATGGATCTCTGAGGCACTTCACTGTTTACGAGATGTAATTGATCGTTTGAGAGTCCAGTACACCTCAGTTTAAGACCTCCTAGTGTCTGCGATCAAATTTGAGGCATGTTTGGAATGTGTTGGAAATTATTTAAATTCATAGCAAAAATAAAACAAGCACATTGTGGTTAGAGGCCAATATGCAGCACCACTTAGCCAGATAAATTCAGACTTATCTGGCTAAGTGGCACCATTTCAATATTTAGCCATGTTCAGCAGGTCACATAGCTGAGGTCAGATCTCCAGACTTTGTCACATTCACATGACTGGAACAAGGTTACGTTGGCACCATTTTTGAAAATGGCGCCAACTGGGCTAAATGTGAGGGTGCACCCCCAGCCATGATGCAGGACCCTCTATTAACTCTAAAGGTTTATGGGGTGTAGAGGGGTGGGAGCCTGGACCCTATTATTGGTATTTGGACCTTTTGGGGGTGGAAGGGCTAGTATAGGGACCTTATTGATAACTTGGAGATGGGAGGTGAAGGAACCGAGGCTGGGACCCTTTTGGTGACTTGGGGTGAGGTGTCAGGGCCATCACAGCATGGGCTCTTTTTACATTTTGAGGAATTGGGGCCACCTCAAATGGCAGCCCCGGGTTGAGCCAGGGATTAGCACTGACCCCTGCTCAAATTCCCCATTTTGAAATGCATCTTATTTTTGGGGATAGGCAGCAAGCCTTTAAGGTGAAGGTGGTTCTTTCAAGTTCTGACTTTTATTGCATTAAAAGGCTGCTAAGCACATTTTTTAGCCTCACAGTGTTTGGCTGTGAGACAAAAAAAGTGCCATAGAGCCGCAATGTTTTTTCATGGCATTAGTGGGACCACTCCCATGAAAAAACATCATGGCTTGATGCATCTCGAGGTAAGTGAGATGCATGATGGGGCATTCCTGGGGGGAACTGATTATATGGCTAATTTAACTGGATAAATGCCAATATTCAGCCTTATATAGACTGTTCAGTATGTCTAAATTTATCCAAATACATTTAAATGTTCTAATTATCAGATAGCGGCGTATATTCAGGGGCAGGGTTGTGCCACCGAATATAGCTGGATATGTTTTTTCAGCTAACTTAGGCCTGGATTTATCAAAATGCACCAAATATCGCATGCGATAGGAAAAGGGGCGTGTTTTATGGTAATAGGAAGTTTATCGCAATTTGCGTTAATACCTATGCGAAGCGCTAATGTTTTCGCACTTTGCGATAAGTGCCAGAATTGTTGCATTTCCTACATACAACCACTGGGGGGGGGGGGGGGGGGGACCATGTTTAGTAGTTTTAAGCTCCTGGAGAGAGAGAGAGAGTCTCACTTTGAACGTCAAATTGGCCCCAATCCCTCCACTAATACCCAAACCTCACCTCGAGTTACTAGGTGGGCCTCTCTCCAGGAGCTTAAAACTACTAAAAACAGCATTTGTGAAAACATCACAATGTGCCATAAAGACCTATCGCATGGCCTTACGCAAATGAAAAAGGTGTAGTTAAAATTTGCATTAAAGCTGTGTGATACAGCTTTGCAAAACTGTGAGCTTGTCCCCAAAATCCTCCCCTTTTTCTCATTTGCATCGCACCATGCGTTAATGGCATTTTCACATGCGTTAAAGGTGTTTTTTGCATGCGAAAACGACATATATTACTTTGATAAATGACCCCCTTAGTCAGATTGTGGGTTAATATTGACCCCCCCCACCTAATATTTATCTGGTCAGAATAAAATAATTTGTAGATCTTTGTACTTTTAAAGTCATGTCAATAATAATGACCCAAGAATACTGGCACAAATGATTTTCCTTGAAATCAACAATCACTTCTAGATGTCAAGTTAATTTCATCTGCATACAGTATTTGTAAAAATTGTCATTGAACTTTCTCTGCAAGGACAGGCTAGTAAGTAGAAATATAGAATATGACAGCAAATAAGAACATTAGGCCTCATCTACTCTGCACAATTTCATCTTTGGGGCAATACCATAGATTCCAAATGACCTCTGGCTTTCCCCTCAGTTCTTCACAATTAGGGATACTCTGTGCTTCTCCCATGCTTTCTTGATTTTTGGTCATTTTTTATATATCTGGTGTCTGAGAAGAGAGTGTGGTAAAAATCTAAAATATTCAGAAATATAAAAAAGGAAAAATATAAAAAGTATGTTTTAAAAAATGCCGAAATCTTCATTATATAAGATGTCTTTCTAACAAATGCCATGTTGGGTTAAAGCATTAGTTCATCGAGCCCAGCCTATCGCTCTCAGTGGCCAATTTAGGCAGCCTAGAAAATACCAGGCAAATCCCAATATGAAAGTCTTGTTCAAACAATGAAAAGTTATCATAATTGATGTCTTCAGCAAATATTGGGTAGATTTTAAAAAGGTGTGCGCGGGCGTACATGTGCGCGTGCTACCCGGCGCGCGCGCATGTTATAAAATCGGGTGCACATGTGCGCGCGCCGGGTAGCACAAGCACATGTACGCCCGCGCACACCTTTTTAAAATCTACCCCAATATCTGCTGAAGACATCAATTATGATAACTTTTCATTATAACATGCGTGCACATTTAAATAATGAAGTAAAATGACAAAAACAGAGAACAAAACAAAGCAACTCAAATAAAATTGCAGGCTCTCCCTTACAATTTACACTTCAATTTCTTGTGAACAATAGCAGATTTCTAAAAGGTACTATATTTAGGTAAATCAAAAAGATTTCAGTCTGACCTGCCACTAGCCCTAAATGTTTGCTTTTTTGGATAAGCGTTAATAAAAATGTGCTTTTTATAAAGATTTTTTGAGTTTGCTTGATTTTCGAAAAAGTTTAGTATTTATCGCATTATGCTCTTATGACACCATTTGTTTGTTGGATTGTGCATCAGAAAGCAAGTCTTCTTATTATCCGAGGCACTATTTTTATCTCAGCCGCTTCCACTGGGAGGCTGTTCATGCATCCACCACCCTTTCCATGTTGAAATGTTTTTCTGATGTTGAGCCTTTGTCTATTCCACCTCTCCTGAGTATAATACCATGATCTTTTGTTCTGGAGTGTTCTTTTTTTCTGAAAACTGACTGCTTCCTTTGCCAGCTGTAAACTTTGATGTATTTGAATGTCTTTATCATATCCCCTGATCCCACTCCCTTCTCTCCCCTCCTTTAAGTGTATACATGTTTAGGTTCCTATATCTCATCTGACATGGTTTTTGGTGTAGACCCTGTACCATTTCAGTACAATTTGTCTGAGCCATCTCCAGCCTGCCTCTAGCATTTGGAGATTCAGCCTCCAGAATTGGACAAATATTACTGGTGAGGTCTCACCAATGACCTGCATAGGAGAAATTATCACCTTTTCTTTGCTTCTTATATAATCTCCCTATGCATCCCTGTGCATCCCTCTGGCTCTGACCATTAGGGATGTGAATCGTTTTAGGACGATTAAAATTATCGTCCGATAATTTTAATATCGTCTTAAACCGTTATGGAACACAATACAATAGAGATTCTAACGATTTATCGTTATAAATCGTTAGAATCGTGAGCCGGCACACTAAAACCCCCTAAAACCCACCCCCGACCCTTTAAATTAAATCCCCCACCCTCCCGAACCCCCCCCAAATGAGTTAAATAACCTGCAGGTCCAGCGGCGGTCCGGAACGGCAGCGGTCCGGAACGGGCTCCTGCTCCTGAATCTTGTTGTCTTCAGCCGGCGCCATTTTCCAAAATGGCGCCGAAAAATGGCGGCGGCCATAGACGAACACGATGGGACGGCAGGAGGTCCTTCCGGACCCCCGCTGGACTTTTGGCAAGTCTCGTGGGGGTCAGGAGGCCCCCCCAAGCTGGCCAAAAGTTCCTGGAGGTCCAGCGGGGGGTCAGGGAGCGATTTCCCGCCGCGAATCGTTTTCGTACGGAAAATGGCGCCGGCAGGAGAT